>NW_011896283.1:3185-4852 GCF_000151845.1 Pteropus vampyrus | reverse complement strand
AAAATGTACCTACTACTTAAAAAATATGTTCTGCTTTATTACATATTTTCATAGGCAGTCGCTGAATATGCAGATAGTGATAATGACCCTTTGGCAACTTTGATTCTGTGGGGCATGCTCTCAGCCTCTTGATGAGACATCAAGTCAACTGGAACACATGAAGTAAAACTCTAAGTCTTCCTCAAAGGCAAACTAGGATTTGAATATGAATGTGCTGTTTACATGATAGTAGGTCAGATTATCCTGCAAGAGAACACTCAGTAGAAAATGTAACTGGTGGGCTTCTAGGGATTCATTTCTTAAATAATAATTTAAGTACACTAAATACTGCCCTCATGAGCTCAGAGAGCCTGAGGTGACTCATGAATCTTAGAAGTAGCTTATTCATCAGAACACATCTGGCCTACTTTCGGTAGTTGGCATAAATTGATCTTATGCCCTATATTCTTCCACAGCTCTTCTGGCAAACAGGTGGTGAGAGCAGTCCTCTAACTGGTCCTAGGGAGTGATCACAGTGCCTTCCAGACCCCTGCCTCACTAGAGGCCATGGTGTAAATGGGAGACATTTGTCACTCCGGATTGCTTATTTCTGCAGCTCTTTGTTAGGTTTTCTGCTGCTACTAGCTGTTACTACTGCATTTTCTAAATATTTATATGATCTTATGCTTTTATTTTAAACTGTGAGTTTAGACGTTTTTATAAAATAACATTTAGTAAGATGTCAGAGTTGTTTGCGCTCCCTGTTCCTCACAGCATAACATTTCTAGACATGTTTGTTAATTTCTCTATTAAAAAACATTTTAACATTTTATAAAACTCTTATTCTAGGGTACCCTAGACACTAACATCACAAAATAAGTTATTTGCAGAATAAATTACAAAACATAATGTACTCTTAGTAACTATACAAATGAATTGGATTAACTATTGCCCTATTATGAAGTTTATGTTTTCCACATTAAAACTGTAAATGGGATGTCTGTGATGCTCAAGGTCTATATTCTTCTACAACACTATTGTATATTAGATTCAAGAGGCAGGAGAATGAGTGCTGGAGAGGATTGCTTAATGGACATTAGTATAAAAAATGGCAAGGTCCTCTGAGGTTCCGTGTGGTTGTGCTTCCACTAGTTTAAAATTAAGGAACAAATGCACTGTCTCATGGAGAAATATTGTTCAAATTGCCAGAGCCATGTAATTAAAGGATATTGCCAGTTTCAGGTTCTAGAATGCGGTTTTGGGGATGGGACCATGGAATAATAGAAGTATCTCTACTTAATGCCCCTAAAGTTAATGGAGATCATTAAAATCTCAAATGAGTTTTTCAGAATTCATAAAGATGCTGATTCCTCTTTGATCTATAAAGTGTTGAAATAAGAATATGCCATATCCAAAGGGAGCATATTGGAATTTCTGCTTACAAGGCTAATCACTTACAAGAGAATGAGACGAATTTCCTCTGCCCCTTTATATTTATGGAACGGGGTTATCAGCAATAAAAATTAACCCCCCATCCTGCCCAACAACAGCGATCCCCAATTTTACCCATGACGAGATAATTAAAGTATGGAAAAGCCTCAGGCCACAGTTGTTCAACTAGAAAGTCAGAGGAAGCAGCTGCGTCTTCTCATGCTATGGAGAGCCTCTACTGTGAAGTTAGCTGCTTA
>NW_011896283.1:0-415 GCF_000151845.1 Pteropus vampyrus | reverse complement strand
ACTGATAAGTTTGGAATTCATAAATAATGCCTCTCCATACCTCAAAAGATAAAAAAAAAAAAAAAAGGCTTAATGTTAATACAGGCAGTAATTTAAGAAATAACACAATAAAGAGTTTTTAGAATCCTTCTCTAGGGTTCCATTTGACCAGTGTTGTCTTGATGCCATGAAGATCTCAGAGCATTCAAGGTCCATTTCTCTAGGGAGTCAGAGAGGTGCAAAGAGCTGTGGCTATGGGATATCAGCAGAGGTCCCCTAATTTGGCTCATAATTTTTAAGAGAGGTCTGAGTTGTAGTAAATTAAAAAAAAAGGGGGGGGAAGACCTCTAAAATTAGATTAAGAAAATTACTGTTATATTCCCAATTCCAAGGCCTGAGGAAGAAGTATTTGAAAATTTTATAGTAACCTAACTCA
>NW_011896282.1:4951-7490 GCF_000151845.1 Pteropus vampyrus | reverse complement strand
GGGGCATTGTAACAATTTGCTATCTAACTGGATAGAGATACATGGAAAACGAAATGAGTAGTAGTTATGTTCCAAACACTTAGCATGCAATTATTTAATTCAAAAATCTGTCTTTGCTGTTTCAAACATGGGCCAACAATAAATTCCACGTCATCTATTTTAGTTATGGTAAATCATAATCGTATGTGGTTGTGATTATGGCTAATTGTAGGATAAAGGATTTAATTTTAGAGAATGAATGAAATATGCGCTTGTTGACATTTATGCAGGACAGTCTGGGAACAATAGGGGAAGAGCTAACAGTTATGTGATATAAATCTCCTTACAGAGAGAATAATAAAGAACATTTAAATTAATGATTCTGATTCTTAATGTTGGTACTGATGATTCTAGGAGCCTGGGCTCTCCAAATTTAGAATGCACCAGCTGCTTCAAATTAGAGAGACTGTAGACTCTTCTGACATGGGTTCATTGATGGTGTGTGTGTGAGTGAGTGTGTGAATAACTCTTGCCAGTTATGTAGAAATCGAAAATTTAGAACACTTCCCTGAACTAGTAGTTTATAGAGAAATATTTCTGTGGTATATAGTCCATACAAAGACTGCCAATCTACATCAAAATCTGTAACTCTTCAAAAACATTGAGAGAATCTATTTGCACTTGGCCTGAAATTTCTTATGGACTGCATGAAAACACCAGGAACTTAAAAGGAATCAACTCGGTTTTTTTTTTTTTTTTTAACTTCTGCTTTCACTTCACGACAGACAACGTCTTCTATTAAAACTAAATAATTAGCACTGTCAAAGCAAGGCCTCATACGACTAACATAAGAGAGGTATTTCTCACACTGGATACCTTTAGTAAAAGACAAGAAATTTATATAATGTAAAGAGGAACCAGAGTATGCTTTGTACTTCCATAACACATCTCCAGTAAGAGAAACTCCAACTGCACTGATTGCGTCAAAACATAGTGCCTGCCAAAACTTGTCAGGGAATTATGTAAATAAATTTGAGTTGAAGGAAATTTAAAATTGTGCCATTTTATAATTGTATTGTGTGTAAGTACACTATAGGTATTCAAATAAATCAGTCACAACCCTTTCCATTCTGGAAATATCTTCATATTCACAAAGTGCCTCTGGCCCACCATTAGGGGACAATGTAAAAGAAGCTTGGCTGGCTGGTTTCTCATGTCCTCATCAGAGATCCCACCCTCCCTCCCTTCTTCCCTCCCTCCCTGTCTTTTTTTCTTTCTTTTACTAACATTTTTCTTTCTTTTACTAACTAGTTAAACATTTTGTTTTGAGATAATTGTAGATTGACATGTAGCTATAATAAATAACATAAAGATATCTGATATACCCTTTGGTAACATTTTACAAAACTATAGTGGTAACATTTTGCAAAATGTGGTAACATTTTGCAAAACTATAGTGCAATATCACAACGAAGATACTGATATTGATATAAGCCAGAATACAGAACATTTCCATTCTTCAGAGTTCTATTATGTTGCCTTTTATTCTCACATCTACTTCCCTTCCACCTTAATTCTGTCATTTTAAGAACATTCCATAAATGGAGTCATACAATGTATAATCTTTTGAGATTGACTTTTCTCATTCAGTATATTCTCCGGAACTTTATACAGTCTGTTGTGTATAACAAAAGTTCATCCTTTTTTATTGCTGAGTAGTATTCTGTGGTATGAATATACCAGTTCGTTTAACCATTCACCTGCCAAAAAGACATCTGGGTTTGTTTCCAGGTTTTGTCCATTAGGAATAAAGTTGCTAAAGATAGTTGCATACCAATGTTCATGGCAGCATTATTCACAATAGGCAAAAGGTAGACACAACCGAAGCATATATCAATAGATGAATGGATAAGCAAAATGTGGTATATATCTATATACTATGGAATATTCTTCAAAGTTAAAAAGAAATGAAATTCTGATTCATGTCACAACATGAATGAACTTCGAAGGCATTATGCTAAGTGAAATAAGCCAGACACAAAAGGACACTTATTGTATGATTCCACTTATATGAAGTACCAAGAATAGGCAAATTCATACAGGTATAAAGTAGAACAGAGGTTAGCAGGAACTAAAGGGGAAAAGGAAATAGGAAGTTATTATTTACTGGGTACAAAGTTTTTGTTTGGTATGATGAAAAAGTTCTAGAAATGGGTAGTGGTGATGGTTGCACAACATTGTTAATGTACTTAATGCCACTAAAGTATCTGCTTAAAGTGGTTAAAATGGTAAAATTTAAATCATGTAAAAACTTAAAAGCAACAAACAAACAGGACAAACAAATAGAGACTCATGGACATGGACAATAGACTAGTAGTTACCAGAGGGTAGGGGGAGGGGAAGAGGGGAGGTAGATGGGGAAAAAGGGGTCAAATATGTGGTGACAGAAAGAAATCTAACTACAGGTGGTGAACATACAGTGCAATATATATATGCCTTACTGTTGAACTGTACACTTGAAAATTACTGGATTTCGTTAACCAATGTCACCATAATAAAA
>NW_011896282.1:0-2391 GCF_000151845.1 Pteropus vampyrus | reverse complement strand
TTTAAAAGTAGGAGATTCAACTACAAAGGGAACAAATGCATGGTAACACATTTTGAATGCTAGTGGAAAGATTCCTGTCTGTACCTAAACTCTGTACTCTCAACAGCTTCCAAAAGAATGTTTTCAGTTGTGTCATCTTTTAAAAAAGATTTTAGAACGAATATTGAATAAAATGTAATGTTTTATGAGAAAATTTTTGTTTTCCTAACTAAAGGCTAGAAATATTTATATGCATAATGTGTCAATGTAAAATCACAGTACTTTTATTGTTAACTCAATTCACTGTTTTAAAAAAATTCAGACCACTGCTTCATGAATACACAGGGCACAATTTTGTGGTACTTCAATTCTGTCCATTTTTCCCATATAAATTGATCCTTTTGATAATAGCAGTCAATCAACCGTTTAAACAATTTTTAAATTATTATATGTTGCATCAACAAAACCAGGAGTATGATAGTACATGATAGAACAGTCATTATGCAACATATAGAAAAGTTAAGAAGTTTAATTATGTTTAAAAGGCTTGAGCTTAAACATTTAAACTTAATTTTTTATAACATATGGATAGATATGTGCATATCTGTGTACATATATTATACACAAATATATCTATAGATATTTATCCATATATGTAAATATATGTGTGTAGATATTATAGATATACAGCTATGTAGTCTAAGTTGAAATTAGTAATACTAGTGCCTTAGAATATTCTGTTTCAAAATCACATTGATAGTGACATAAAATAAACATGTATAACTATATAACAATTGTCTTGTTAAGATTAAAATTTTATTTTAGAGTTTTTATAGCATCTTATATAGTAAAAGCTTTCTGTAATAGAGATTGGTGTAGCATAAACTGTAATACATACACCGAAATGAAATTTTATGTGTAGGTTTGTGGATGAATAATTTAAGACTTGTGGAATTAAATGAAAGTGACTAGTTTTATGAATTGTCCCCTGTGAATCTGTTTGACCATTATAAAAGTCTTATATGGTTAATGTCAAAGTTTGACAAACAAACAAACACCTGGGTACTGTGATGTGTGAGAAAAGACAGAAACTGCATCTGTGCATAAGTACAGTGTGTATGAGTAAGTCGGTAGTAAGGCTAAGAATAGCATAGCATCTGCCAAGTATGCTCCACACTTAGCAGAGTAGATCCTAAACACGTGCAAGCCCTCATGGTTTTGGTCAGCAACACTGTCCAACAGTGATGTGGGGCTCCTTCTAGGATAAGTTAGGAATATGTAATTTACCATCGAGTGGCCTATTTATGGTACACAAGAGGATACCTTGCAGGTTGTTTTTTCCACAGTTATTAAATCTTAGCGGCAGTTAAAATCCAAGATATTATATGACTTTGCACAAGATGACAGGATGCTTCCTACACTCTCTGTCTTTTAAAAAATGATATTAAGTAGTCTGATTAGAGCTCAAGGAGTGGGGAACATGTGAGTTTTTGAGCCAGATGAACTTGACTTCAAATCCTGGTTCATTATTTAACTTTTGTTGGCCCACGTTTTAGTTTAGTTTAGTTTTTTTTTCTTTTCTTTTCTTTTTTTCCACAATGGACAAAACAATATATATCTTGCATGGTCAGTTTGAGTATTAAGTGAGATAACGAAATCAAATATACAATAGAATGTCCAATATTTATTAGATGGCCACACTTCCTCATGCCCCAATATCACATCTCCTCTCTATTTCCTGTCACACATGGGGAAATTAACAAAATAACCTTAGAGTTTTATAATTCTAAAATTAAAAACTTTGTTTTCTTATTCAAAATTGATGCTAATTCATGTGAGAAGAATTCAATAGCTTCCTATATATTGGTACCTAAAAGAAATAGCCATAAACTGTTCTAAGAGCTTTATATATGTTATAATTTTAATCTGTATATTAATAAATATCTCAGTTGGTAGATTATCATAATAATCATGAGAAAAAAAATGTACCAACCTACTTATATTGGCTTTATAACAAGAATGTTAGCTCCACAAGAGAAAGAAATGGTCTTCCTCCTTATATTTTAACAATACTTCACTCTGCACTTAATAGCTTGTCAAGAAACATTAATTGATTTTTTTCTTGAAAATTTTATGGTTAAACCTAGAAAGATGATATCACAGACAATTTACTTCTCTGATCCAAGTACTAATCAAGAAGCTTTAGATAGTAAAGATCTATCTAGATTGTAAGTGAAAAAGCAATAGTTTTGCTCTGTAATTTGTGAATGACCGTGTTAAATTTTGCCTCTGCGAAGTGGTTTGTTCATTTATGTAAAGATAGGAGTGTAGAGAAGAGGGGAGAAGGAAAGAGAGTGAGGGAATGAGGAAGGGAGATGACACAATTCTCTATGTTCCCAGGTATGAGAAATT
>NW_011896281.1:3345-5278 GCF_000151845.1 Pteropus vampyrus | reverse complement strand
GTCGGTGGCCCAGGGTCACCAAAGTAAATGAGCCAATATTTGGAATTCAAATTACGTTCCGTGTGACTGTAAGGCACAGGCCCTTACGGTTCACCCGCACTCGCCTTAAATGGTTTTTAACACGTAAGCAAGCTCTGAAAGCACGGGAAGGGGCTGCGAAAACACAAATCGGGAAAAACAGAGGAAGGAGGAATGTTTTTTCCTTTAAAAAAGCAAACAAAAAACAAACCAACCTTAAACTCTCTCCTGGTGTTGATGGTTTTCACTGGAGACACGGTTATTATAAAGAAACAGAAACTCTTAAAATCCGTCTTTGGACTTCTTAATAATAGGCTGGTAAGAGAATGCTAATGAAATGTTATTAGTTTTTTTCTTGTTAAAATCTCATTTCAAATCATTCTGTTCGTCATCCATTTTTTACGAGGAACGAAAACAAATGTTTTCGAAGGCTCCAAACCAGAATCTCTGTGTGGGTTTCTCGTTTTCAGCCAATTACTCTGTGTCTTTTCCCCACTGAGAATTCCTGCCTCCTGCTCCTCCAAGATCTAAGCGTCCTGCTGGTCCAGGTCCCCCCGTCGCTGTCCTTAGATGTCGGCCCTATCCCGACAGAGTCAGAGTCCTGGGTTCAAATCCGAGATTTGTCGTCGTTGTTGTTAACCATTAAAATATTCATTTTGTTTTCATGTGAGCCGTACTTAGACACATTCCCACTGTAGGACAAGCAAGGGATGCATAAGAGTATGGAACCTATTTCCACTCTTCTTCCCAGAGATTATAGGTTTTTAAAAGTTGTTTTAAAAATTAATTTTGATTTTTTTTTATTCAAGTAAATTTATATAGTTTTAAAGGTCAAATGATTCTAAAATGTTTATAATAAAAAAGAACAGCTCCACCCTCCCCTGCCCAGATGCAACCACTTTCGACTTCTAATCATTCCTTCTGGCATTTTCTTACCTCTTTCTCAATAACATGTTTACGCCGATAATCCTTGATTTTTCCATGTTAAATGTTTCCGATGGACTTTCTACTATGAAGATGGAGATTTGCTTTTACACTGATGAGCCCAATCGATCTCTCGCCATTCTAATTAGTTTTATTTTTGTTAAGCAAATATTCAGTGTCTATTATTACGACGGTGGAGGTAACGTTCACGACTACACCAACAGTCACACCACAGAGCAGGCTCACTTTAATCACATTTTCTGTCTTGTATAATTTTTTCTTCCCCTGGCTTCCTCTATGCCTGTCATCAACGCATCTCTTCATTCTCTGAGACGTGGAAACGATTCAGGACAGATTCACACGCACCACTGAGATAATGTCTCAGTTCCTTTTTTTTTCCTTTTTTTCTCCTTGGAGTCATTTCTCCTGAACAGCACGACTCCTGCTGCTGTCCGCCCTCCGCCTACCTGTCCGTCTTGAATGTCTCTTCCCCGCCATCCAGGAAGTTCCCTTTGTCTCCCTCCCGGGCCGGATCCCTGATTTCCTGGGTTCCGGGCCTTTTTGGTTCCGGGTTGCCGTGGGTTCCGTCTTTGAGGAGCATCTCTGGCAGTAGCTCCCTGAGGCAGGCCACACGGGAGGGGAATTTCCGCACGTTGGGCCTGGCTGGGCCCATCTTCATTCTGCTCGCGTGCTCCGGTGACAGTTTGTCTGCGCGTAGACTCGCGGCGCCTTCGACCTGGCGCCACCTGTCTGTGGTCATCTCCCTCCCAGATATCGTGAGTCGTTTGATTCCTGTTTTATCTCTCTGTGGGCTTTTGGGATCATTTCCTCATCCCGTTGCGTGGACATTTCATCATCACTCACGTGGCCCGGTGTGGCTCCGTTTTTAATTCTTTGTGTTGGACCCCAGGGGAAGCCTCTGAGTCCGGAAAACCATGGCCTTCGTCTGTAAGAAAGACCCTGAATTCTTAACGCCTGTCATTTGAACGTC
>NW_011896280.1:0-4739 GCF_000151845.1 Pteropus vampyrus | reverse complement strand
CAAAATAACCATGTCAGGTATGTACCTAGGGGGCTTTTGTCAGGTTTTAATCAACTCCATTGGGTGGTGCAGAATGGGTGGTAATTAAGCATGTGATGTCATTGTGTCTTGATGTCATTGCCTTCCGCGTCCTTTTGCTGAGGCTGGTTCTTTGATTTCCATGTGATTGTGCAACAAAGCAAACCTGGAATGGGGTGTAACCCTGGAGCGCGGAGGGAGCTGTTTACCTGCCTTTCCCCTTGACCAGGTAGGACGCGGTAGCTGGCTTGGACTGGCCTAACCGGGGTGCTCAGTTAGGCAACCCATCCTTTGTTTCCCTGCCAGGTCAGCCTGAGTGACAGGGTGGTGATGATTCAGACTCGTGGGAGACAGGAGAATGACTCTCTGCGACTTCGCACGAAAGCAAGAGCACGTGGCTCTGACTGCACGTGTCCGTTGAAAGACATATGACATCTGCCTGTTTAGGAGACAAAACCCAACCTTGCACGAGGCAGGCTCACAAAAGGATTGCAAAGACAGTATAAAGAGTTTCCGTACATCCTTCACTCGGCTTTCTCCAAATAGGTCCACATAGCACACTTGTCGAAACCAGGAAATTAGCGCTGACACGATAGTATCAATCAATCGACAGACCTTGTTTAAATCTCACAAGTTGGTCCACGAATGTCCTTTTTCCGGTCCAGGATCCTACACTGCAGTTAGTTCTCATGTCTTCTTAGCTTCCCCCAAACTGTATCCCAAGAAATTCTTATTTAGCAGGTTATGGATGGGTCCCAGGAAGGTCTCTTTTTTCAAAGCTTCACAAATGCGTGTCCCCTGGTAGGGACTCTTTGCTCTGGCATATCAAGATGAGTAATACTAATGTTAATATTAATAATATTACTATTTCTAATCATATTTCTAGCAATAGTGTTTCTTAAGTGCTTTCTGTATGCCAAACACTGTTTAATCGCGTCGCATTTTCCACCCATTCAATCCTCACAGTAAGCCCTTTGTTAGGTTCTATTGTTACCCAGATCTTTCTGAAGAGGAAAAGGGGGCATCGAGAGCTTAAGTGACTTGTCCAAGGTCACATAGTTGCTAAGCCTTGGAGCTGGTATTTGAACTAACTAATCCGGCCCCAGAAGCCACACCGGATCTAACCACTCCACTGCATTACACTTCCTCTGGTGAAAAACGGTAGTTCCATGATTGCCGCCTCTAAAGATCTGTGGTGTGGTGGATGGGATATGAAACATAAATATTTATAGCAGTGCTACCATAGAATTATATATACAGAAAACAAACACACAAAAAAGCCATATCTTTGCTGTAGAAACTAGTCCAAGCTTTCCAGAGCAGATGACGACTTAGCTCATCAACAACTCACCAAACTCAGAGAAGGGCCTCCCAGGAGGAGAGAACAGGGCCTGGGGTATCAGAGGGCTCCGGGGAAAAGTCCAGAGCGGCAGGCACGAGGGGTGGATATGAAGGAGCTTGGCCTGGACCACGCCCGTGAGAGATCTGAGCAAGGAGTTTCACAAGGATCAATCAAAGTCAAGAGAATGAAAGACAGATCTGAGAGGTGGGTCCGATGAATCTCATCTGCCTGAGTTACATGCCCAAATGTAATCTACACATCAGAGGGTCAGAGGAGGCCAGGGAATGGAAACCACTCGTTCTGAAATGAAAACTCACTCTGTGGGGAGGAAGGAAGGGAAACTGGCTTTATGTTAAATTGCAACTCTGATGGTGAATATATTGGCTTTCTCTTGAGGGAGATGTTAGCTCTGTCACCCAATGTCCGAGTGTGGGTTCCTTCAGAAGCAGACTCAGAGATAAGGACTCTAAGGCTGGGGGCTTATCTGAGAGTGGCAGGAAGCACTCAGAGGGAAGATGGATGAGACGGGGGAGGGACAGCAGCCCCTGGAAAGTGCGTTATCAAGCCAGCCACCTCTGAGCGTCTGGGCTTAATCCCCAGGAGAAAGTGTGGATAATAACATAAAAAACACTCCACAGATCTACCCCACCTGAAGGATGAGGGGCCTGGGGTATTTATACCCCAACTCCTGTCAGTCATTGGTTGAGGGCTGCTTCAAGGGTATGTTAATGCATCACCCCTGCCTCGGACCCTTCAGGCTACAGAGAACAACCTCAGGCAAAGAGATCCACGTATTTGCCCTCGGACGTTGGTACGAGCCCACCCCAGTGTTAGGGCCCCAAAGAAATGGGTTCGGCAGCACCAGTGTCTGCTACACACAGGTTGGCTAATCCAGGAAATGGGCTATTTTGAGCGAAATAAGACTTATGAGCAAGGACCCAATAAATTATTCAGAAATAGCATGCTAAAATGGCATTTTAATCATCATAGTCACAAAACTTGTCAGTCACAGATGGTGATAAAAATGTATAAATGGCTGGCTGGTGGGGAAGCCACTTTTTATGAGGATGAGACCTAAATGAAAGCAGCGAACCCCGGGAGACAGCCTGTTGTAGGGTCACCAGCACTTGGCAAACCGGAGTGTCCAGAGAGAAGTTCCGACTGGGAGGATCTGAGAGGCCTCATGACGCTCATGCAATTTGGCCCAGGATTCAAAGAGGCAAAAGTGGAATCCAGGCTACAATACAGTCCGGGTGTTGGAAGCGAGGCCAACCACGGAGCCTTCGATTCAGTTAGAAAAAAGGATCCAATGTCAGAAACTGGGAGGTCAAGCCAGAGAGAAAAGGCAGGGAGAGACTGGGGTGGACTCTCGGCAGCCGGATGAAAGCATCCGGGCGTGTGGAGGACAATCAGACATCGTCTAAGGTTTCTCGGGGAGAAAAAAAAGGGGGTGTACCCGCCTAGAGCAGCACTGTTGGAATACAGAGCTGGTGCGTTTTATCAGACGAATTTGTAGAGAAGCTGAATGCCTTGGGGTAGGAAAGTAGCACAGGGAGGTAGCAATGAAGTGGAAATGCTCTGGAAAGACAGGTGTGCAGGGCTGCAGAGGAAAAGTCAACAGGAAAGCGGTTCGCTTTGATGGGGGAGGTGGTACTATGAGTATGGGAAATAGGGTGCCATCATGAAGAGGATAGAGAAATCAGGAGAAGGGACAGATGTGGAGGGGAAGCGGGTGAGTTTGGAGTGGTAAACGCTGAGTTTGAACTCCATGTGTCAAATGCTGGGCTAGAAGCTGTGATGACTTCGAAGATGAATCACGCACTGCCTGTAGACTCTGCCTGTGAGACACTTCTGGTCTAACAAGCAAAAGAAGACATTTTCTTAAATAACAATAGCGCAAGGTAGAAAAAGTAAGTGGGCAACCGGAGAGGTACAGGTAATAAAGCGCTCAGGGCTCAGAGGGAGGAGAACCCCCTTCCAGGGGCAGGGATCAGGGAAGGCTGCAGGGGACATTTTAGTCTGATCCTGAAAAGTAGGTAGGATGAGGACAGGTGAAGAGGAGAGCCCTCTAGGCTGAGAGGCTGCCAGGAGCAGAGGCGTCATGATAAAAAAAAAAGTGCAGGTTCTTTTTTGGGAGATCCCACCGGTTCATGTTGGAGGAAAATATGCATTTTGGAGAAGATGAGGTTGGAACACAGTCTCAAGTCAGATAGAAAGAGCCTTTTATGCCGCATGAAGGAATGTAAATTTTAATTCGTAGCTGCTGAAGGCTTTTGAACTGGGGACCAACAGTGTCAGAGGATGGGTTGGAGGAGGGAACAGAAAACCCGGTCAGGTGACTGCACGAGGCATGAGATAATGAGGCTTCTACCAGGATGGAGACGACAAAAATTGGGAACGGGATCTATGTTAGGGAGACCGAAGAGCAAGAATGTTCAATAAAATGAATTAACAAGCCAGAGGATGTACAAGAGGTAAACAGCCCACTTCCTGTTTCATGGTGTACTTTCCAGGCTCAGAGCCAAGGTTTGGCTTTACTCTGAGGCAGATTTAATCAGGATGGCCAATCTTGAACGTGTCTCATGGGCTAATTAGTTTAGGTTTCTTTGCTTTCCAAAGCTCTAGTTATCACAAACGTGGCTATGGACTTTGATGAAATACCACCTCTTTCTCAGTGGGAAGCTGTAGGCAGATCCAAGAGAGCTGTTGGTTGAAGTTCATGGAAATACACTCATCCAATAATTCTATAAGTAATTTTACCAAGTGAAAGTGTTTACGGAGTTGCAACCAATGTTTCCTTCCAATGACCTTGAAGGAAGTTGGACCGCCTCTCATGTCAGCCACGAACAGATGGAAATGAGTGTGCAGACAGCAAGAGAATTTACTTGGAAAGCTCTTGAAAAATCGTGTCACCTACCAGTGTCAGAAACAAATATCAGTGTAAGATCATGCTCCGTGCTGGCATAAACAATAAGCATCTTATTTTATTCCTGACAAACAATAGTTTTTATAAAAGCACATGAATGAGTGCTCTGTTTTCTCTATAAAGTTATTGAGAATGTTTGTTTAATTTCAAATGTTTCCATTGAAGAGCAAGAAATCTGAAGTTTGCAAGTTGTCGTAGTCCTTAGTACCCCAATCATGATTAGAAATGTAAAGAAATAAAACCTCCTGACCAGAGTTGCCCACGACATCACCATGGCAAGAATCCGTATGGCAGAATATATTTCCCAAAATGGCACAGCAACATATGTGTTTGTACACATGCTTGCAGAACGATGCTACTCCCTCAATCAAAGGTGGAATCTCTTTTCCCTCCTCTTGAAACTGGGGTGGAGAGGGTTAGCAACTACCTCGGTTAATAAAATGCGGTAGAAGC
>NW_011896279.1:2121-4735 GCF_000151845.1 Pteropus vampyrus | reverse complement strand
TTGCCTCCCCAGTTATCCCGTGGGGTCAAGCCTCTCTGGGTGACTCAGTGACAAATGAGCTCCTCAGAATGAAAGAAGGGAGAGACAGTTATCAACCAGCTTAACGTTGTTGCTAATCCCATTGTTTAATAACTCTCATTTACAATAAACGTAATTAAACCCTTCTAGCCCGCCTCTGTATTCTCTCTAGCTATGATTCCACTGTGCCACGTCCTGTACCTACTCTACCACAAAAACTCACAAATAAAATAAAGACAAACAAAACCATGGCTTTGGATCTCTAAATCAATTACGCAGTTGTCACATTAAACAACCTGAGGCTCCCCGTGGTGGTGGGTAATTTTCAGGGCTGTGGGAGCAGAAAAAAATTGGGATCTAGCAGACATTACCTCTCTGTCTTAATAGAGAAAGCCTTTTATCAGAGGAAGACCAAAGCCTAATCAACATGCATTTCCAAGATCTTGACGAACAGCTACTGGATCAGATTAATGCTTTATAATTTAATTGTTTCTGCCACCTCCTGATTCTTCAGCTCTGGGGTAATGTGCTACATTAACA
Organism: Pteropus vampyrus; assembly: GCF_000151845.1. Classification (NCBI taxonomy): domain Eukaryota; kingdom Metazoa; phylum Chordata; class Mammalia; order Chiroptera; family Pteropodidae; genus Pteropus; species Pteropus vampyrus. The sequence goes on along the minus strand of NW_011896279.1, from coordinate 4,177 downwards.
GAATGCTAATAGATAACAGGAATTCTTCCATTGCTGCCTAATCTCCCGTTTCAGGCTCCTCTCCCACCCAATACATGCACTGGCCCTCTCATATATAATTTGATTGCAAATCACATAAAACTGTAATTCCTCAAAGCAACTGCTGTGAAGAGCAAAGCCACAAAGCCACCCCATACACGGCGAAGTAGTGAACGTGGCAGAGGCGTACATCCGAGGGACACTCCTCTGGAGTCAGGTAACAGCAGGTTCAGGATTTTTGTGAGCCAGGACATTCTCAGGTCTAAATGAAAAGACAATAGGGAAAATGTGTCAGATCTAAAATTGATGTTATTCAGTCATGTTCTTCAATCAGAACAGTCAGTGAAGATAATGACATTCAAATGCAAATTGTGATCACAGTCACTATACAGTGACAAGTAAGTTTGCTGTCTCTAGAGTTAAATTCATCTGGATTTGAATCTAGACCTTGGGCACATTAGCCATTCTATGCCTCAGATTCCTCATTTGAAAATAGGGATGCAGAGGAATGCAACACAAGTGTGCACATGAACTTGAAACAGTCTGACACTGCAGTAGGTAACAAAAATACCCACACACGTGTACCTGTGTGCGTGTATATGCATACGTGTGCGTATGTCTGTGTGTGTATGCGTATGCGTGTTGGGGCTGGAAGGATTGGGGAGGCAGGATTGCAGAGAGTGGAGCGTAGGCAGAGGTGTGATCCCGAAGATGTCATCTTCAATGCTCAGGACTTAGAAATTATCCACTAGGTGATGGCACACTACAGTGCCATGAACAAACTTTAGTTGTGCCAAGATAGCCATCCTCTCAGTTCAGGGCTCTTAGGTGGCACCTAGAATGACCACAAGCCATTGCAGATCACCTCCAGCCACAAGCATCTTTGTCCTCTGACCACAATGAGCCTTATGAGTATTAGTGTTTTCTGCTAGTGCTCTGATGTAAAGTTTGGGAAGCACTGCTATAAGCAGTAGGACCCATGGAAGGCATTGCAAAGGAGTGCCATGTTCGGAGAGGCTTATGTGACGTGATCTATCTAAAGTGTTCATTTAGCACAGTGTCTGGTTTATTGTAAGCGCTCAGTTAAGGTGTATTTATCTAGCTGTATATGAGCTACTTGGCGGACTACACACTGAAAAATACCTACCATGGTTTCAGTAACGGAATCACAATGAAATTGCATTTTGTTAATCACAATAGATTAACAAACGATAGATTATACAAATACTTTTATGGCATTTTATATATGACATGTTAATGATCTGATTCTTCGTGAGCGGTTGGTGTACATATAGATTTGAGGTGCTCTCAATAAATTCCCAAGTCCTCAGCAGTCCCAGGCCTTCAGTTTGGATCCATTGCCAGAAAAACTGGTCAACCAGGCAAGATATCCTTAACAAGCTCTTTCAGTATGGCATCATCTCTTGGCCTTCTAATCAGGATTACGGAAGGTGAGGAATTTAGAGACCAATCGGAAATGGTCGTTTACCTTAAGAAGGTTAAATTCTGGTAGGGGAGATTAGACATATACAAAAATAATTGTGATGCATGAAAGGAAGTGATAAGTTCCACAAGACAAATAAGAAAGAAATACTATAAGGAGAGAGAACTCAGCTGTGTTTGGGAGGATTAGAAAGGCTTGTGGAGCAAATGTCAATGAGCGCTTTCTTAGTCATTAGCAAAGGGGACCACCAATGGAAAGAGACTTCAAGAAAAAAGGGAAGGTATGGATTTTCATAACTGATATTCCAGGGAGGGGTGTAGCTTCAGGAAAATCCTGAGATCTAGATACCACACAATTGGGACTAGAGTTTCTTTCCTTTTCTTTCAATTTCGCTTCCTCTATGATGGTTGTATTCTCTTTTTTTAAAATTATTTTTAAAATTTTTAAAATTTTTAAATTTTTAATTTTTAAAAAAATTTTTAAATTTATTAAAAAAATTTTTTTTTAGATGGTTATATTCTCAGACACATTCTCTCCTCACACCTGTACCCTCCCAGGTTTAAGTCCAGTGGAACAGAATTTTTTTTTTTTTTT
>NW_011896279.1:0-399 GCF_000151845.1 Pteropus vampyrus | reverse complement strand
TCATAATTTTATGTGTAAGATTTTCCTCTATTGTTGAATGTGGAGGTAATTTATTCATTTTCAATATTGCCTAGTATTCTGCCATGAAAACATAGAATTTATTTATCTGTCCTAGTGTTAATAAACACGTGGGAGCATTTAATAAATATTTTTGAATGAGCAAATGGATGGACTTCTCTAAGACTCAGTTTCCTCATCTGTAAAACAAGTTTAATAAGAAAATTACCATTTGTTCCATAAGATCGTTGTGAGGAATAAATGGGACAAAGCGTGCAAAATGCCCATACAAAAGTGTTTGTTAAGCGAAATCTGCTTATAATTATTTCAGGAGTTCCTATCTAAAGTATTTATTTAGACAATGGGGAGAATTGCTATAAAAGGAATACTATTAAACAAAAA
>NW_011896278.1:0-5989 GCF_000151845.1 Pteropus vampyrus | reverse complement strand
ATTTGCTGGTGAATTTGTTCACAGTTCCTTTTTCTGTGTGTGTGTTTTTTCATTTTAGAGTATAATCTGTTGCTCTTTGATGAATATATTGGGAAGCTGTTTTCCAAGCCTGGAAACCTGGACAGGAAGGCTCAGGGTGCATGAAGAAGGGGGTCTGGGGGACTTGGAATCTCAGAGCACAGAGCAGAAAGCAGGAGCAGGCTGGGGGACAGCAGGAATTTGAATTGTGGCCAAGAGCAGGAAAGCAGAGCTGCCCAAGCCCCGATCATTAGGCATAGAAAGCAGAGACTGGAGGCTGGCTGAAGAAGGCACAGGGAGAGGCTAGCAAGGGTGCCAGTTCAGCAGGAGCTGCTTCCAATCTTTCAGGGAGGGCAGAGAATTGGAGAAACGCTTACAGAATCTGGAAAGGTTCCAGTGCTTCTGAGTCTCACAGTGGCTCCTGCAAATCCTCTCCTTTATGAACGGGCATCCGAGAGGCTGGGAGGCTCAGTGCTTCAACTGCCTCACCGCTTTCCTCCCAATCCTCCCTGTTATATCTCCTGAAATCTCTAAGCAGCATTTGTTCCTTCCCAAACTCTCAGCAAATGTGCTTAACGAGTTTTGTTTTTCAAAAGAAAAAAAAAAGGAAAGCTCCTTTAGGCTTCCAAAGAAAATGTGTGTTTGGTTCTCTTCAGGTGGACTGTATTCCAAACAGATAATGAAATAATTAATTTTCCAAGTTCAACCTTAAGGGTAACTGCTATTGAAAAAGGAAGCTTTGTTAAAATCCAATACCTCCCTTCTAAATTTGGTCCTCACCTTCCCTCCTATCTCATTTCTTATACCAAATAATTGCTCACAGCACCCCAGTACAGGTCTGTCCTTAGAGATGTTCCCTCTCTGCAGGACCATGTTCAAGAGTATCTGTGAGGTCAATGGCCTCTAGAACTGCCTTGCCCTTAGTGACTGTTCGTGAGCTATTCTTAAGTCACATTTAACAGAGCTGGAATAACGATTTGGAAGAGGCAGCAGGACGAGAATGCAGAAGCCTCTCAAAAGACCTTCAAATGTAGGTGGAAAGGGAGAAGTATGAATGTATTTGAGGATAATTCCAGAAAGTAGGAGGGAACAAAGGACTTGAGAAACAAATAGGTTCTGAGAGAGTCTTATAAAAAGAAGTAGCATCCTCTGACGTCTATAGAAAGGAAGAGATGTTTATTATTGGAAAACTCAAAAAGACTGGCATATTGGTCTGGCGCGGTGCCAGGCGCACAAGATGATCTGGCAAAGATATCAGAACTCTTCTGTTAAAGCATGGATCACATGTGTGCTGAAAATGTGTTCTTTCTCCGGGACCGAGGTGACAGACAGCCACATCACACGTCATCCCTTTTTCCACCCCACTTCTAGCCAGCCAATAAACCCAATCATCACCCAGTCTGCCGCAACCGTGTGCCTTCCCTAGCCAGCTGAAGAAAATATTTTCAGAATGTGGAATGTAAACAAGTTTCCTACTGTTAGCAATTCTATGTCATTTACTTGTGGTTTATTTTATTTTACTTTAAGTCACATTTAAATTCAAAAGATTGCCAGTCTGCATGATGCATGTAAACAAATCAGAAATATAGATTAGAATTGCAACTGATTAGTTAGCTGTGAAAGCGTCTGCGTAAATGGAAGAAGGGGTAAAAATCTATTATGCTTCTGGGATATCGCCTCTCCACAGGAAATTCAATTGTGAAAAGGGCTTTAAAAGCAATGACTTTAGTCTGTGTTTTCTACACGCTGGTTACAGTAAATGCTAATAGAATACCTCGGCCGAACGGCTGCGGTGTCACGTGACACAGCTTCACAAAGAAAAACAGGGAGCGATTCTGAAAGGAAAAAGAAGTCCCATAAATATGAGTTGGCAGACAGTGATCACAAAATGTGTGTCTCTCGTGGAACTGAAGATGTTTTTCAAGAAAACACAATTTTCCAGGTCCATTATTTCCTGTCATTTGAAAGTACATGTCTACAGTGTATGTTGCTAAGTGATAAAAGGGGTATGCACCTTCAGGTTCTCCCTGAGAATCCAAATCAAGACTTGCCTTCGTTTATAAATTTTCTCTGAAATATATTCTGTCTTCCAAATCAATAAAGAGATAAATGAGGCATAACAATTTCATTGTTTACCCACCAGCCTACACAATTGATAGTTTCCTGGCACAGTGCTGTGAATTATACATTTTCTAAAATTTTGTCGGCGCTTTAGAGTAACCTGGTCCACCTTTTCTATATTATTTGGAGGCTGGGAAGCTAACACGAAAATTAACTAAGGGATATACACATTTGAATTTTTCATGGTATCTTCTGAATTGGGGTCAGGGGGAAATCTTGGGGTCACAGATGGGTCAGGCAGCAGCGGATGTCCCCCTGTGAGCTCACCACATTCCATCTCTCTGTTGCTTCTTCTTCCTTCATTCAAAAAAGTAATTGGTTTCCAGCTCACCCAATTAGTCTTATCACACTTTCTCAAGTGATACCAGCTGTATCATGACTCACAGCAGACTCTTCCTCAGAACAAAGCCCCGTGAAATAAGGTCCTGTGCTTTACAAGATTAGGCACCTGGAGGATTGCAGGAACAATCATCTTGAACCACCAATTATTTGGATCATTTGGCAAAAGGAAAAGCTACTTCCTCTAACAGGTGAGATCTGAAAAGTTTTCACCTGAGAAGGAGAAACGGATAGCTCAAGAAAGGGGACTTAAGGCATGCTGGGAGATATGGGAGAGGATAATCTGTGTTTTGAATCGAGTGGCTCCACTGATAGATTTTGGTCCCACACCTGAGCACGCTGACAAAGAAGTGAAACTTCCTCGTTATCAAGAAAAGCCCTGAAACCAAGTTTAATCTTCCCATACATTCTGGGTTCTTTTATAAACATAAATTTCAGCTCATTCTCTCATTCATTTGTTCTGGAAACAAGTCATTTATGATAAATTATGGAATAATTATTGTCAAGCTTGTAGGATTACTGCGGTACACTTTTCTAAATATCCAGAATGTCTTATTTTTTCATTACATTCGCCCCACTTAATTCTTTATAGTACATGCCTGAACAATACGAAAATCTGACTTTAATTAGGCATCCGATTGAAAGCCACATCTTGAGCGATTCAGTGAGAACTGTTTTCATTGTGAATAATTCTTACTGAGAGAAGTCTTTTCTGATCTAATTTGAATCTCCTTGATCTAAATTAAAACCATGCTTGCCTGTTTTATTACAAGGAGAAATATTTATTTTTCCTATTCATAATTCCAATTTGGCTCATGAAGGAAGGGGCATTTATCTACACCCGAGGGGTGACGGGGGGAAACATTGAAGAGCTAGACGTCCACTAGGCCATGTTTTATCCATATGAAGGGTCTCTATGTTCCATCTGGCCCAAATCCTCCGTTCCTGGATGGACAATAAGGATCAGTGCTCTCCTCTGCTTCCTGTCGCTCGAGTGTTCCCATGTGCACTAAAACCACTCCCAATCCCCAAGAGTACTCTAGGAAAGTGGTCCCCAACCATTTTGGTACTAGGGACTGGTGCTCCTATGAGAATCTAATGCCTGATGATATAAGGTGGAGCTGAGGCAGTGATGCTAGCGCTGGGGAGCGGCTGCAAACACAGCTTCCCTGGCTGGCCTGCCACTCACCTCCTGCTGTGCAGCCTGGTTCCTAAGAGGCCATGCCCTGGTAGGTCCGGTACTGGTCAGCAGCCTGGGAGTTGGGGGCTCCTGCTCTAGGGCCTCAAAGAAAGGAGCCAGGAGTCCTGTTTTAGCCCCAGACTGGAATCGCATTCTCTGACAGTTTTCCTGCATTGGTGTGGCAAAGTAGTAGAGGGAGACTCATTGATCTACACTTGTAAAGAGTCTTCCTATTGGTCCCCATAAAGTAAGTCTTACCAAGTGCATCTGCCAGAGGCTGTAGGACATAGTGGTTTTAGGCGCTGCTGTGGTCTGAATGTTTGTGTCCCTCACAGACATTTCAAATTCATGTTGAAATCCCAATGCCCCAATGTGATGGTGTTAGCAAGTGGGATTTGGGGAAGATGTTGTTAGGTCATGAGGGTGGAGCCCTCATGAATGGGATTAGCGTTCTTATAAAAGAGACCCTACAGAGCTCCGGAGCCCCTCCCACCACCTGCGGTTACAGCTAGGAGTCTGCAGCCTGGAAGAGCACCCTCACCCTGCTCTCAGACTTCCAACCTCCAGAACGGTGAGAAATAAATGTCGATCGTTTATAAGCCACCTAATATGTGGTATTTTTGTTTTAGCATCCTGAGTGGACTAAGACTGGCCCCAATAACTAAGGACTGTGTATTGTCAGACCCGAGAAATTATTGTTCCTCTACGTTCTTGTTTTACATGAAAAATAAGGTGATCTGCAGGTGTTTGCCAGGCACTTGGAGGATTCAAAAGAGAAGCCCTGGTCTCTCATCCTCAAGGAGTTTTCAGTCTTAACTCTGTTGGTTGAATGATTCATGGGAGCTGACTGATTCCCTTAGGCCTTGTTTTATAAGATACTAATAATTTTATAACTTCCTTTCGCGACATTCCTAGTTTCTAAACTGGAATTCTGAGAGTGCAGAGTACTCTACTAAGGTCTCATTAAAATGAAAAACTACTTCCTGATCTTGCAGAGTCAAAGCTTTGCATTTATGTTAAGCTTTAAAAATAGCATCTTTGTCTAAACAATGGGCACCACATTGGCTGTGCATGTAGCATCTTGCTAAGTGTATCCTGCTCACTGCCATTCTCACACTTCTGGTGTAATCCAGCTGGAAGCAGCTCTCCCTGATTCAAACACATATGTGGCATGCATTTCAGCACTCAGCCATCCTTTCCTGCTATTTAGTTAAAGAACAGCACACAGGTCAGGGAGCCAAATTACTCAAGAACTTCGGTCGTCATTGGCTGGCTCACATCTTAGAGTTGTACAGAATTTGGGTTATTATAGTATCTCCAGATTTTTTCTTTCAATTTTTCGTAAAAATGGCTTGAAGTTATGTTGATGCCTATTATGATTCTACCCTGTTCTAGCTTCCTAAGGCCTTTTTTAAAAAATTGATTTGTTACTTCTATTAGTTTATCATAGGGTAGTGTTCTCCCAGGATGAACTAATAGAGTGTTTAGGATGAGCGTAAGAAAATTATTTTTCCCTGTCAAAGGCAATTGGCAGTCACCTCAAAAATTCATCAAGGGACTCATAAATAAAATTCAAGATATTTTTTACTTGAAAGAGAATACACACTATTCACATAATATTTAAATCAAAAACATTCTCTTCAGTAAAAGCAACAAAAAATGCATACATAATGTTTACACCTGTTCTATATTATAGAACTGTTAGAAGACCCAGAGAAAGAAAAAGAAAAATAGAAATAGAAATAGAAAAAGAAAAAATTAAGAGGGAAGCTTAGGTGGAGACAGATACCAAAAACAAACAAACAAACAAACAAAAAAAACCAAGCAAACAAAAAACAGACAAACGCAAGGAAAAGTGAGAGAGAAAAGCTCAGACAAGTCAGGTAAGCTTTAAAGAGTCACAGCAAACAAGAGTTCTTTAACCTATTGCCATTAAACAGAGAAACATTTTTACTACTAGAGCATAAGTGAAATTATCGTGGGGGACTTTACTCCCAGAGCAGACACTTGAGGTCTAACCATAGGGCCAGTGTTCTCCCTCCCTTGCCTTAAAGACATAAATAAATATCAGGAAACAAAACAATCGAGTGTGTGGTATTTAGAGATTGGGCTCATTTTAGACAGGAGTATCAAGTAGATGTTTGGAAAGGAAAAACTAATATAAAGCTTTAAGCTGGTTTCCATACACCATATAAAGACACTTCCCATACAGCTGAGGATAGACCATGAAAAGGTAGCAGGAAACCAGCAACAGAAACACAGGATTCTGGTTGAGCCAGAGTCCTCGCCTTCCTCCCACTTCACTCTGCTTCCCCGAGTGTGCTTCAAGAG
>NW_011896277.1:499-1689 GCF_000151845.1 Pteropus vampyrus | reverse complement strand
GTGGCTACTGCGGACGGCGCGAGGCGCCTCGGACATCAAACGCACATGACCCGGCGGCCCCGCTTCTGGGGACGGACCCACGAGAACCGAAAGAGGGGGCTCAAAGGGCTGTGGGCACCCCGTGTTCACAGCAGCGTGAGTCACAGCCCCTAAAAGGCGGGAGCCGCCCGAGTGTCCAGGGGCGGATGATGGACACGCAAAACACGGTCCATTGAGAATGGAATGTGACGCGGCCTTAAAGAGGGGAGGAGGCTCTGACACGCGGCACTCGGGTGCTGAGGGACACACAGGTCCCACGTCGGAGAGGAGCTAGAGCGGTCAGTCCGTGGAGGCGGACAGCAGCCGCGGGGCCGGGGCCGTGGAGAGGAGGGCGGGCGGTCCCCACGAGGCTGACGAGGCAGGGGGCAGCTGCCCGCCACCACGAAGCCACCATGGCCACCGCCGCCCCAAGGACTTCACTCTCCGTGACAAAGTCCCACCGTTCGGCAGACGGACACCTCAGGGCCAACCCGGGAAAGGCTCGAAGTCACAAGTCGGGAGGGCGATCACGCAGGTGGCGGGCCCCGACCTGCCACGGTGCTGCGGCCGTCGACCTGGGAACCCCAGCGTCCAGGGGAAGACTCCGAGGAGCGGGCATTTCTCTCCATTGCGCTCTGGACGCACGAGGGGGCGGCTGGCGACGACGCCCGCGTCTCGAAGCCCCGGAGCCGGAAGGGTCGCCCGGGGCGGGGGTGGGCGGAAGGGCGGCTTCCCGGCCCCTCGTTTTTATCCGCCGGGACCCTCGCCCGGTGGGGACGGAGCCCAGTGCCATCTGAGGCGTGGCGCTGCCGGCACCGCGGGGACCGTCCCTGCCGAGAAGGGCGCCCACGCGACAGGACCGCAAGGGGCCCGAAGGTCAAAGCCCCTCATCGGCTCGCAGGCCGACTGTTCGGGGGAGAATTGTTTCTTGTTTCGGGGACTTTCGCCGCGCGGCAAAGGGAGCCTCGCAGACCCCATCGTCATTCTCGCGGGGCCCGACGTGACGGCTCCGGTCTCTGCACAACGAGAGGCTCGTTTTCAAGGCGGGGGGCGGGGGACGGTGGGGAGATGAACTTGCAGGATTAAACGCGGAGATTCGTGGGGGAGACGGGCCGGGCGCTGACCGAAGGCGGGAGTCGGGGTCAAGAACAAAAGGCACAGCGGCCTCCGCG
>NW_011896277.1:0-449 GCF_000151845.1 Pteropus vampyrus | reverse complement strand
AGGGCGGCTTCCCGGCCCCTCGTTTTTATCCGCCGGGACCCTCGCCCGGTGGGGACGGAGCCCAGTGCCATCTGAGGCGTGGCGCTGCCGGCACCATGGGGACCGTCCCTGCCGAGAAGGGCGCCCACGCGACAGGACCGCGAGGGGCCCGAAGGTCAAAGCCCCTCATCGGCTCGCAGGCCGACCGCTCGGGGGAGAATTGCTTTTTGTTTCGGGGACTTTCGCCACGCGGCAAAGCGAGCCTCGCAGACCCCATCGGCATTCTCGCGGGACCTGACGTGACGGCTCCGGTCTCTGCACAACGAGAGGCTCGTTTTCAAGGCGGGGGGCGGGGGGCGGGGGGAGATGAACGTACAGGATTAAACGCGGAGATTCGTGGGGGAGACGGGCCGGGCGCTGACCGAAGGCGGGAGTCGGGGTCAAGAACAAAAGGCACAGCGGCCTCCGCG
>NW_011896276.1:3964-4696 GCF_000151845.1 Pteropus vampyrus | reverse complement strand
GCTGCCCCCGCCCACGGCCTCATGTCCGTCCCCGAGGATCCAATCACCACACGTCTCGGTGCTAAGAATCTGTTTTTCTTCTGACGTGTTTTGCATGAAGGTCGTGCAGCTCTCTTTGCGGAGAGCTTCCCCAAGCGAGGCACAGTGACAGCACTCAGCGGGGAGAAGGGGACACTGCCTTCTTCTCCCAGGATGTAACCACGGTGTGACCGCTTCCTGGGGAGAGGCTGGGCGGAATGCACAGATATGCCTGGGGGTGGTCAGCGTCGCTGTCGGGACACAGAGCTTGAGCTTGACACAACAACGGGAGTCGGCAGGAAAAAGAATGTACCTGTTGTGACGTGTGTGACGAGGTGTGACAAGGTGTGATAGGCGTGTGGTGTGCTGTGGTCCCGTGTGGTGCTACACGGCTCGTGTGATGTGGTGAGCAGTATGACGTGGTCTGGACACATGTGGGGTGGCGTAGGTGGCATGTGGCATGGGGGGCCGTGGGGGACGGTGTGAAGTGGTTGGCAGGAGAGCTAGCAGAGGTGAGAAGAGTCCCAGTGGGGTGGCGGTCCTCGACGTTTTTGCTCATACGCCACTAAAAGTGAGAATCACGTGTCTTATATATTTCAGGTGATATTTAAATTTGTCACTGTATATGATATAATTACAAAGGACACAGTTTTTAGTATATTGAAATACGGGTACTTTAAAATAAAATGATTACCTCAACCAAAAAGGGTTTAA
>NW_011896276.1:0-369 GCF_000151845.1 Pteropus vampyrus | reverse complement strand
AGTCCAAAGCCGTCTGGAGGCAGAATTCTCTCTTTCTCAAGGCCTTCAACTGATCAGATAAGGCCCACCCACATTATGGAGGGTGATCTGCTTTACTCAAAGTATATTGACTAGTGCTGGACCAAACAACTGGGCACCATAGTCTAACCAAGTTGACGATAAAATTTCCAATCACAATAACTGATAGGGTAACGAGAGTGCTAAGTCATGTGACCTGAGAAGCAAGTAGCGTTTGCGTGCACGTGGTAGGCATAACCGCCTCCATCCATTTCTCCATACTGCAGGACCTTTAAGCTGTAAGGTGTCATTGTTTAGGTCACTGGCTTTGTCACCACTGCTAACCTCTGGGCAGGACTCTTTCTCTAGAAA
>NW_011896275.1:3014-5144 GCF_000151845.1 Pteropus vampyrus | reverse complement strand
GAATTAAAACATAAGAATGGGAATTAAAGCTCAGTAAGGGAAAAGCAAGTGATCAAAGGGTCAGTTATCCAGGCCCGGGATAGATTCTGGGATGTTGGACATCGTCAGATATTTTTTATGTGTTATTTTAGGCGATTGTGTGGGAGTTTTCTCCATTCTATTAATGTAGTTTATTATACTGATTTCTTATGTCAAACGACCCTTGAGTTCCCGGGATAAATCCAGTTTAGTAGTATCATATGATCATTTTAATATGCTGAATTTGGTTTGCTAGTATTTTGTTGAGCATTTTTGCATCTATGTTCATACAGGATATTGGTCGACAGTTTTCTTCTTCGGTAGTGTCTTTGTTTGGCTTTGGCATCAGGGTAGTACTGGCCTCCTAGGATGTTAGGAAGCGTTTCTTCCTCTTCAGTTTTTGGGAAGAGTTTGAAAATAGTTTGTGTTAATTCTTTAAAGGTTTGATAGAATTCACCAGTGAAGCCATCCTTTCTGCTAATATCTGCCTTTTACTTGAAGAGTTTAAGAAAGGAATTCTGCCATTTGGCTATTTTTCTGTATGCCTTACGTATTTTTGTTTCTCAATTACTGCCTGTTTTTTCCTTATATTAAGATGATTTTTTTTAGTAGTATGCCGTTTTGATTCTTTTGTTTTCTGTATATTTATAAGTTATTTTCATAGTGATTTTCCTCGGAGATTGCCATTCACATCTTAATTTGAATAATACCAATACTTACTTTCAATAGTATACTGGCACTCAGGTCACATGCATCTGTCTCTCCCCCTTTTTATTGTTATTGTCACAGATTACAACTTCATATATTATGTGCCTATTAATATAGAGTGACAGTTGTTTTATGTATTTACCTTCTAAATCATATAGGAAAAAAGCAGGAATTACAAACCAAAAAAATTCAATAATGCTGGCTTTTATGTTTACCTGTGTTGTTCTTTTTACTAGTGTTCTTTATTTCTTAATGTAGTTTTAAGTTGCTGTCTAATGTCCTCTCATCTTATTCTGAAGGACTCCCTCCAGCATTTATCGTAGGGCCCGTTTGCAAGTAAGTAGCAAACTCCCTTAGCTTTTGTTCATCTGAGAATTTCTTAATTTCGCCTTCATTTTTGAAGGATAGTTTTGTTGGATACAGAATCTTTGGTTTTAACTATCTTTTTCTTTCATTACTTTGACTATGTCATCCCACTGCCTTCTGACTTCCATGGTTTCTAAAGAGAAATGAGTTGTTTATCTTATTGAGATTCTCTTCATGATGCTTCTCTCTTTCTGCTTTCAAAATTCTTTGTCTTTGGGTTTTGATCACTTGACTGTAATGTGTCCAAATGTGGCTCCCTTTGAGTTTATTATGCTTGGAGTTTGTTGAGCTTCTTAGATGTGGAGGTCATGTTTTTCCTCAACTTTGGTTAGTTGTCAGCCATTATTTCTTCAAGTAGACTTTCTGCCCTTTTAACTCTTTCTTCTCTTTCTGGAACTCTCATGTGTATCATGTAACAGAGTTCTGACAAAATTGATTTTGGTAGTCTGGTTGGGTTTTTTGTTTGTTTGTTTGTTTGTTTCTGTGGAAGGACAGGAGTTTGGAACTTCCTGGTCCATGATTTTGCTTTTTTCACTCAAGGCTTTTTAATTTTACAGTTTTTCAATCTCAGGAGCTATGCCCAAGGCATGAAATTAAATTGAAGAGCTCTGAAAAGTATTGTTTCATATTTTGTATGATAACATCTTTTAGATAAGGTGCTTTTGATTTAGAAGCACCAAATTTCTGTGAAGTGATATTATCTCTGTTTTAGAGATGGAGAATAAAAAAGCATAAATATTGAAGCCATGTAAGGATACAGCAGTTAAAATAAAGTTAAAATCCTATAGAGCTCCAGGAAAACAGTTTGGTGGTTCCTCAAAAAGTAAAATAAGCCAGATGCAAAAGAGATAAATACTGTGTGGTTTCATTTATATGAGGTACTTAGAATAGGTAAATTCATAGAGGCAGAAAGTAGAATAGAGGATTCCAGGGGCTGGAGAGGGAAGGGTTTGGGGAGTTAGTTTGGTGGGTACAGAGTTTCTATTTGGGGTGATGAAAAAGTTCTGGAAATGGATACTGGTGATCCTTGCATTGTGA
>NW_011896275.1:0-1024 GCF_000151845.1 Pteropus vampyrus | reverse complement strand
GAATGCATTCTTATACTCTGAGTAACAGTATACAGCATTTGAAAAGCATTAGGCCTTTAAATGACCTTTCTCTCATCCCCAAACGTCCCTGTCAGCTTAGCTCACATCATCACTATCATCATTTTATCATAAGTGTAATCATTGCTGCTATCTTTACCCAGGCCTTGGTATCTTCTATGTAACATCTTTCCAATCCCCAGTTTGTCCGTGATAATATTTCATTTTTTCATTGATTACTAAAGCTGTGAGATTGCCTTTAAATTATCTAGTCACATCATTCTCCATCATGCAGAGAAACAATTATATCCATTTGTTATAGTCGCAAATGGCAGATCAATGCTAGATTATTAAGGGAGAATAATATTAATGACAGGGAACATTCTTAATGTTTTAAGGTGAAGAAGGATGCTACTGTTTTCGCCCACAAAATGTCTCTTGACCACTACCAGAGACAAATTCTAAGATGAATAAAACAAGTAAGTGTCAAAATCAGTAATCATGTGACACAGAATTTTTTTATGCCTGTCTAGATGTATAGATTCATATCTGGCAAAAAAGAGCATTTCTACTGATTGAGACTTTGTAGCAAAGGTGAAATTATATGTGGCAGTATATGTCCTGATTTGGCCTTTCTCCTTACCTATAAACAAAAGTTTCTTTACCCAGAAACTTTTTATATGATAGAATGAATTTTAGTACTAATTAATGACATATAATTAGGCTTATTTTTCAAGTAAAACTTTTGTGAGACTCACATATCATCAAAAGTAATGACAAAAATTATTTTGAAATTCACATGGAAAAATACTGAAACTTTCATGTTATATCACAAATGCTTTATTAACATTATTTAAAATGTTTTACAACATTATAAAGTGAAAGTATCAATTCACAGCATGCTAGTCTTTCTAAGTACTCATGGTTATGCCAGCGTTTACTTTCTTAATTATGGTCTTTATTAAAAATAAGTTTATGTTCAAACGTAACAATATTGATGAATAAAGAAGCTATTTAATACTCCAAA
>NW_011896274.1:2025-3647 GCF_000151845.1 Pteropus vampyrus | reverse complement strand
AAGATATTTCTGGGAAGGGCCTGATTAAATGAATCTACCACAACATTCTTATATTTACCTGAAAGGAATATAAGATGTATCTCCAAATATTAAAATTCTATATGCTTCTTCTGGAGTTCTCCCCAAATATATAACCTATATTTGAAAAAAGAAGAAAAAGGCAATTTACTTCTAAATTAAGATACAGTAATGTTACTGCGAATTTTTGTACAATTTCTAGCCAGTCAACTGAGCCATCCCAAAGATCCTATGAGTCAGTCACCCAGTATCCTGTCAGTGAAGTCTTTTTGTTTGTTTGTTTAAATCTGCCATAGCTGATTTGTTGCTTACAATAACAACTGTGACCAACAACTTTTCACAATAACCTTATGTGGTAAAAAGTACAGCAATTTTAAAACAGATTTTCTAAATCAAGATTTTAGACTGAGCACATGCTTTTACCTCATCTTCTTCCTAAAAATCCACTGAAACAATAGTAAAAAAAAAAAAATGCAGGGGAGCGGGAGTCTGGAGTATGAATTGAGACTCGGATGAGGTGGAAAGGGATACAAAAGCAGAACAAAGGTTGACTAATTCCATACATTCAGATTTAACTACTTATAATATTGTAATTATAATATTGCACAGATTTCCTATAAAACTGCATTTGTTTCTTACTCTTATTTCCTTTATTTTCAGAAGTACGTTATGCTTCAATTTTCATCTAGTAGAATACTTCAAGTTGATTCTTTTAAAATTTGAGGTTCACAGTTGGTATTCCTTGCATTTCTAAAAATCTGTCTTCTGCCTTGACATTTTTGACTAAGTACAATTTTTATCTGCAGTCCTTTTCTCTCAATAGTTTAGAGATTGTTCCATTGTCTTCTCATTTCTAGTGTTACAGAAATATTACAGAAATGTGCTCTCCTCCTCCTTCTTCTTCTAAATAACCTGTTCTAAAAACTTGGGAGTTTGAGCATTTTACTGGCATCCCTCTAAATAAGTTGTTTTATTCCCCCATTAAGTTGGCCTGAGACTTTCTGACCTTAATCATTCACAAGTCTTTCACAACTCACAATCTTCCTGCCGGGCATGGCATTATCATTTCTTTTTTTTTTTTAGCTTTATTGAAATATAATAGACGATTAGTTGCTCATATTTACATCGTACAATTCAATGAATTTTTTTTTCAATTATAGTTGGCATACAAGAACATATTAGTTTCAGTTGTACAGCATAGTGATTAGAGATTTATATAATTCACTAAGTGATCACCACACTAAATCTAGTGCCCTTCTTCCCCCTTACGTATTTATTACAACACTATTAATTATTTTCCTTATGCTATACTTTATATCTCCATGTCTATTTTGTAACTATCCATTTGTACTTAATCCCTTTATCCTTTTTCACCATCCCTCCCAACCCCACTCCCATCTGGTAGCCTTCAAAATATTCTCTGTAGTTTGTTTCCATTTTTGTTGTTATTTTGTTCTTTAAATCCCACATGTATATGAAATCATGTGCTATTTGTCTTTCTCTATCTGACTTACTTCATTCAACGCAATGCCCTCTAGGTCCATCAAGGTACTATCTTTTTCCATCCCCTTCCTTTTAGTCTGTGTGTCTTTTAATCTGAAGTG
>NW_011896274.1:0-755 GCF_000151845.1 Pteropus vampyrus | reverse complement strand
CTTACTTCATTCAACGCAATGCCCTCTAGGTCCATCAAGGTACTATCTTTTTCCATCCCCTTCCTTTTAGTCTGTGTGTCTTTTAATCTGAAGTGTGTCTCTTGTAGGCAGCATATGTAGGGGTCTTGTTTTCTTATCCATTCAGCCACTCTGCCTTTTGGTTGGAGCACTTAATTCTTTTCCATTTGAGGTCCTTGTTGATAGGAATGTAGTTACTACCGTTCTTTATTCCTGTTTTTTATATATGTTTTTTCTTCTTAAAGAAGTCCCTCCAACATTTTCTGTAATATTAGCTTGGTGGTGATGAATTCTTTTAGCTTATTTTTGTCTGAGAGGCTCTATATCTGTCTTTCAACTCTAAAGGATGGCTTTGCTGGATAAAGTATTCTTGGTTGTAGGTCCTGGGTATTCATCGGGTTGAATATTGCATAGTTTCTTTTGAGAAATCAGCTGCAAGTCTTATGGGTGCTCCTTTGTAGGTAACTGCTTTTCTCTTGCTACTTTTAAGATTCTCTTTTTGTATTTAACCTTTGGAATTTTAATTATGACGTGTCTTGATGTGGGCTTCTTTGGGTTCATTTTTCTGGGGACTCTCTGAGCTTCCTGGAGTTGTATGTCTATTTTTCCTTTACCAGATTAGGGAAGTTTTCCATCATTATTTCTTCAAATAGCTCTTCAGCTTCTTGTTCTCCCTTCAGATACCCCTATGACACAACATTTAATTTTGTCCTATAGGCTCCTTAAATTATTATTAT
>NW_011896273.1:2728-4598 GCF_000151845.1 Pteropus vampyrus | reverse complement strand
AAAAAAAAAAAATTCCTCAAATTAATAACCTAATCTCCAACCTTAAGGGACTAGAAAAAGTACAGCAAACTAAACCAAAAACAATTGGAAGAAAAGAAACAATACAGAATAAGAATAATGATACAAAATAATAGAGAAAATCAATGAAAACAAAAGTTAATTCTTTGAAAAGATAACTAAATTGATAACATTTATCTAGACTGACCAAGGAAAAAAGAAGAGACTCAAATTATTACAATCATAAATAAAAGAAGGGGCACAACTTTTGACCTTACAGAAATGAAAAGAATTATGAGAGAATACTGTGAACAACTATATATGCTAACAAATTAGATAATTTAGATGAAATGGACACATTTCTAGAAAGAAACAAAGTACCAAAAATGGTAAAAAAGAAATAGACAATCTTGATAGGCCTATAACATGTAAAGAGATTGACTTCGTAATCAAACAGCTTCTCTCAAAGAAAAGACTAGGTCCAGATGACTTCACTGGTGAAGTCTTAATGCCAATTTTTCACAGATAGTTTTAAAAAACAGAGGAAGGCAACCCTTCCCATCTCAATAAAACAATAAAAGGAATCTATTTTGGAAAGGAAGAAGTAAACTATATTTACAGATGATATGATTTTGTATATTAAAAATACTAAAGAATACACACACAACTGTTAGAACTAGTAAATGAGTTTAGCAAGGTTGCAGGATTTAATACAAGATCAATACACAGAATCAGTTGTATTTCTGTGTACTAGGAACAAACAATCAAAAAGTGAAATTAAGGAAACAATTTCATTTATAATATCAAAATGAATAAAATAGGAGTAACTACAAAAGAAGTGCAAGAATTATATGCTGAAAACTACTAATCATTACTGAAAGAAATTAAACGACCTAAGTAAATGGAAAGACATCCCATGTTCATGGATCATAAGAATTAATACTGTTGCTTGTTAAGATGTTAATACTCTTCAAATTGATATAGATTCAATGCATTCTCTATCAAAATCCCAGCTGCCTTTTTGCAGAAATGGACAAACTGATCTAAAATTCATATGGAAATGGAAGAGATGTAGAATAGCCAAATCTTGAAAAAGAATAAAATTGGAAGAGTAACATTTCCCAATTTTACTCCTACAAAGCTATAGTATATTGGCATAATGATAGACATACAACTCAATGGAAAAGAATTGAAAGTATAGAAACAAACCCTTAAAAATTTAGTTGATTTTTGAAAAGGATGCTAAGTCAATTCAATAGGGAAAGAATATTATTTTTCAACAATTGCGTTGAAGGAACTTGGTATCCACTTGCCAAATAATAAATTTGGACCCATATACAAAAATTAAATGGTTCATAGGCCTAAATATAATAGGTAAAATTCTTAGGCAATAACTTCTTAGGTGCCACACTGAAAAAGCACGAGTGGCAAAAAAATAGTTACTTTGGATTTTTACCAACATTAAAAACTTTTATATGTCAAAGGATACAGTAAAGAAAGTGAAAATACAATCACAAAATGCTATAAAATTTTTGCAAATCGAGTGTCTGATAAAGGACTTGTATCCAGAACATATAAATACCTTTTATGCCACAATAATAAAAAGAGAACTCAATTAAAAAATAGGCTAAAGGTTTAGTAGGCATTTCTTCAAGGAAGACATACAGATGGCTAATAAGCATATAAAAAGATGTACAAAATTAGCAGGATGTGCAAATCAAAACCACAGTGGGATACCTTTTTATACTCATTAGCATGATCATAATAAAAAAAATGGATAGCAACTAGTTTTGGTGATATATGGAGAAATTGGGACCCTCACACATTGTTGGTGGGAATGTAAAATGACTTAGCCCCTGTAGAAAAACATTTC
>NW_011896273.1:0-2098 GCF_000151845.1 Pteropus vampyrus | reverse complement strand
ACAGAGTTCAAAATATAGCTATGAATATCTATGGGAATTTAGTATATGATACAGTTGGTATGTGAAAAGGAGAAAACTTCAGGTTTGAGGAAAAACGCACTCCTGTGTGTCTACACACAACACTACTCTCACAGAACACTTCTATTCACCAGGGGTGTTGGAGATTTTCCCACACCAAGCAAATCTGCCACACCCACAAGAGTCAGTTCTACTTGGAGATAGGGTCGGATGCCTCAGGTTAAGAGTTTAGTCCCACAAGACTGCTCACGCCCTTCAGATGCCAATCACAAGTTCAGGCTGTTATCTGTGCTTCTTACCAACAGGCTATAAATTGGAGGTTTCTACGACCACCTCTTTAAGTTAAATTAATTTGCTAGAGCAGTTCTCAGAATGCAGGAAAAACAGTTTATTTACTAGATTAGTTTTTTGTTTTGTTTTGTTTTGTTTTTAAAAGGAACAGACTGGTGGAAGAGACTCATAGTGTAAAATATGTGGGAACAGTTGCTGAGCTTTCGTGCTCTTTCTGAGTGTACCACCCTCCCCATATCTCCAATTGTCCCCCAACCTGGAATCTCCCAGAACCCAGTCTCTTTGTTTTTTGTTTTTTGTTTTAGGCGAGGCAACCCTTGGTCGACCTCACAGATTGTAAGGACTTTGTCATCCTACAATCCCTTTTTTTTTTTTTTCTTTTTTACGCCTATAGTGCCTGATCTTCCTAGGTGGTCTCCCATCCAAGTACTAACCAGGCCCGACCCTGCTTAGCTTCCGAGATCAGATGCCTTTTGGGTTTTTATGGAGACTTTTGTAGGCACGATTGATTAAATCATTGGCTCTTGGTGATTGATTCAACCTCTAGCCCCTCTTCCCTCTTCTCCTCTAATCACATGGTTGGTTCCCCTGGAAAACAGCCCTTCTCATTAGATTATCTAGGGGCTTTCTAAAAATCACCTCTTTTACATAAACTCAGGTGTGGTTGAAAGGAGTTATGAGTAGCAAAAGATACCCATTTCACCTTTATCACTCTGAAGCTATTTCAGGAACTGGGAATAAAATATAACAGGAATCGCTCTTATGGCTCCTTAAGGGTTTTAGGAGCTATGTGATAGGAACCCTTGATGAAGACCAAATATATATTTCTTATAATAAATCACAGTATCACAGTATGCCAAATCAATGTTTAAAAATAGATTATCCCATAAATACTTTTTCGATAACTGGCTGTACATAAGAGGAAATAATGTAACTAAATCACTGCTATATTGTTTATATCAAACAAATTCTAGATTGATTATAGAGCCATTAAAGAAGATGAAGATCACTGGAGAAAAAGGGAATTAAGTATTTTTTAATTTTGGAGTAAGAAAGTATGAAAAGAAACCTAGAAGTCCCAAAGCAAATTATTGATAAATTTGGTTACTTAAGAATACAATTTTGGTTTTAAGAATATAGTCAGAAAGCAAATGACAAATTGGAGGTAATGATTTGCAACATGTCTGACAAGGGGATTGTGTCTATAATTTAAAAAGAACTGCTATAAATCACTAAGAAAAATATGGTGAGTGTAATATAAAAATGGGCACATGATGTGAAAAGTCAGTTCAGAGAAAAGGAAGTACAGGTGGTTAGTAAACTTATGAAAAGATGCTTAATCTTAATTAAAATTAAAGAAATGAACATTAAAATGATAATGTTTACCATTGGAAAGCTGTTGGGAAATAGATAATATACACTGGTAGGATTCTGGAGAGCAATTTGGTAACAATTGTTTGAAAACAGTTGTACATACTTTTTACCCATGAAATCTATTTCTAGTTTATTAAATAGGTATAATTGAATGTGCATGCAAAGATGTACAAGTACACATACAAAGATGTGTATTGTACTATTGTCACTAATAAAAAATGCAAATAACCTATAAATCTTAGCAGTAGGGAACTGGCTAATTAATGCTACATCTAAATAATGGAGTATTATGCAACTAATGAAATGTAATGTGGAAAGATGTCAGAGATATACTATGAATGGAAAAGTAAGTTGCACAGCAGTATGTGTACTATGATCCTATTTGATTTAAAAATTTTGTCTTTATATACAAAAT
>NW_011896272.1:1142-2135 GCF_000151845.1 Pteropus vampyrus | reverse complement strand
AGATGCCATTTAATGTTGCTTATTCCAAACCAAGTACTTTCATATACTATCTCAGTTCATCTTTACTACAGCCCTAGGAGGCAATTATTAATATGCCCAATTTTATTAATAAGGAAACAGACTCGGAGATGCTAAGTAACTTGCCCAAGCCATATAGCTAGTATGCTGAGGAGTCTGAACTGAACCCATTTTGCATGGCTCCAGAGTCCACACTTCTAATCCACACACCGCACTGCCTCACACAAGGAGGGTCGAATAGGACACCAGTGCCTCTTCCAAGGAAATGGCAAAGAAAGCACTTGATGAGGGGTATGGAAGTGTTATGAGAATTTTGCTTTTTGTCTGAGTTGTAGTGTGTCACAACTGGAACATCCTCGAGAGACTACATCCAAATCCATCATTTTCAGATGAGTAAACTGAGGTCCAAAGAGAAGAGACTGTCTGAGGCTTCGAGGTGAGTTGGAGGCACAGCCAGGAGGTCCGCTTCTACCACGGTTCTTTCTGTTCCCACAGGGCTGCATTCACGAGCCACGAGATATCTAATCAAGCCAGAGCACTCTCAGGATCTGGGCTACCTTTAGTTCTCACCATACACAGTGGGCAAATGTCATTCACTTGAGCTACTTGAGCCAAATGAAGAAGTAATTCATGAAACTGAGAAGAGGGAAATATAAATGTTAGTTTTACCCCCGAAAAGAGAAACAGAAAGTGGCAAGGGCTGGGACTAAGAAAGGGGAGAAGCCTTAAAGCACCCCTCAACCTTAAATGAACATGACTCTGGCGGCCTTTTATGTGAGATTCAAAGAGTTTCTCAAAAAAAAAAAAAAAAGCCTCAAAACTACTTAGGGAATTGGGAGACTGTTTGTGTCTAACTTACTCTGCAGTCTTAGGTGGGTCACTTCTCTCTAGGCCTCAGGTGCCTTATTTATAGGACATTACCTTCCTATAGGCCCTGCCCAGGTGCCCAGCTGTGTGTGCCCAGACAACATCTCA
>NW_011896272.1:0-412 GCF_000151845.1 Pteropus vampyrus | reverse complement strand
CTCACCATACACAGTGGGCAAATGTCATTCACTTGAGCTACTTGAGCCAAATGAAGAAGTAATTCATGAAACTGAGAAGAGGGAAATATAAATGCTAGTTTTACCCCCGAAAAGAGAAACAGAAAGTGGCAAGGGCTGGGACCAAGAAAGGGGAGAAGCCTTAAAGCACCCCTCAACCTTAAATGAACAGGACTCTGGCGGCCCTTTATGTGAGATTCAAAGAGTTTCTCAAAAAAAAAAAAAAAGCCTCAAAACTACTCAGGGAATTGGGAGACTGTTTGTGTCTAACTTACTCTGCAGTCTTAGGTGGGTCACTTCTTCTCTCTAGGCCTCAGGTGCCTTATTTATAGGACATTACCTTCCTATAGGCCCTGCCCAGGTGCCCAGCTGTGTGTGCCCAGACAACATCTCA
>NW_011896271.1:0-3676 GCF_000151845.1 Pteropus vampyrus | reverse complement strand
CCGGGTCTGTTATCTTTTCAGGCTCCTAAGTGGAGGGGGCAAGGGAAAGTCTGGGGAGAAGGGTGGGAGGCTGGCCGAGTATCAAACAGCTGCTGACTGTGACTTTCAAGGAGGGGGTGTGGAAGGATGAGGGATGAGGGGTGGCTTTCTGAGTTGGTCCCCCTCCCCAAGGCTCTCCTGTTGTTTCCTCCCCCTGAGGGAGAGCCCTCACGATGAGAGGTTCCCGCCTCACGCCCCCTCCTTGGAGAGGCCGGCAGTTTGCCTTTTCAGAGGATAATTCCCCATTATACAGAGATATTTAGCCTAATAGAAGCCGACAGATCATTCAGGGCAGTAATGTACTCCGGCTTCAAGCGTTTAGTTTCCATGGCCTCAACTCCTGGATTAAAGGCTCCTTGCCTGCACCAGCCCCACAACCATGCTTGTGACCTTGACTGCAGTGATGGGGTAGGTTTCTCCCTCCTTCCTTTCCTCCCCTTCCTTTGTGACCTCCTCCTGTCTCCCTTTCTCTCTTTTTCTTAAAGCAAGTATTTTTCTTCTTAAATATTCAGTTGAGAGGCTGTTGCTTAAACCCTGCATGCTCTGGGGACAGGCCAGTTGTGCTCTCTGCCAGTGGGTATGGGGGCACCTGGCTGGACTCAAAACAGGTGCTGGCCACCAGGGGCTGGCAGTCTGAGCAGCTGGACCCTAATGCAGGCATGGGCAGACAGAGGCTGGGCAGATGGCAGCAGAAGTGGCACTTGATGGCCTTTCATTGATCAAGAGGGCAGCTTCTGGAGGTACCTTCTTCTGGCCCCTACAGGGTACACTTGTCAGTTCGTCTGTTTCTGCTGCTCTCCATCTTGTCTTTGTCTTGTCTTCTCATTCCTCCCTCTGCCCCACCCCAGCCCCACTTTTATTTGGTCCTCAGGCTGCCTATTTGAGCTGCTTTGTACTTTTGTGCAGGTGGCACGGAGTGTGGGAAAGCACTGAGTATTTGGAACCAGCCAGTCCTGGGTTCAGATCTTATCTCCAGGACTTACAAGCTATTTCTGTTCAATTTAATATTTTGAATTTGGGCAAACTCCTTAATCTCTCTGAGCCTTCATTCCCTCAGTTGTAAAGTGAGATGCTACTACTTGGCCCACAAGAGCTTTATGAGGGTTCAGTGTGTGATGTGGCAAGGAATGATGTGCGGGGTGGCAGCTTGCCCTGCCTTGGTGATCCCAGTCTTCCCAGGGGAGACACTACCTCCTGATGCACCCACCTCTCCTGCCCAGATACCCTCTCTCTGCCCCTCTGGCCAGGAAGGGGAAAGGCAGTCAGGAGGGGTGCTTGGCAAGATGGGCTCTGGATTGCCCTGGTCACAGCTGCCTGTGTAAGAGGCTAAGCAGAAGGGACCCTTCTCCTTGAGTTCATTTCCTGGGCAAAGCTTAGTGTCTGGTTCCAGGTCTGGTTTAAAGGAACCCATCTGAGGGCCTGTGGCAAGACTACCAGGAGAAGAAGGAGAGAGGATGGAGGAGCAGGGCCTGTGTAAGTTGTGAGGACTCCATCCAGGCTGGGACTCCATCCCCAGGTTTCAGAGGGATGGACAAAGATAACCTCTAACCTTTGGGGATGGGGAGTCTTGGCAGTTATACGGAAGCCTGGGATGGGATGGGGAGAGTCCTGCTCCTTCCAGGGCAGGGAATAGAAGAATGACCATTAGGGGTGCAGGAGGGGATGGTCCCTAAGTGTGGGGCTATAGGGAGAATCTGGGGCTGATGAGCTGTGGGACCTTGGACTGGTCCCGTTCCCTCTCTGGGCCTCAGTTTACTCATCTGCTAAATGGGTTTAATCATCCTGCCTTATCTGCTTCATGAATTGAGAGGAAGTTCCAGTTAGAGAATAGATGGGAGTGTTCTGTGATCTATAATGTAGTTATAATAATAACTATCATTCTGGGCATTACTTTGCCTTCCTTCACTTTAACACCCATTTTGATCCGTATAATCTAGCCCTGTTTCATATGGTGATAAAATTGAAGAAACTCACAGCTGAAAGCAACCTCCCTTCCTATTGCAACCCCCCACCCAACATATATTGTCCCCAGACCTCTGCTTGCACACCCCTAGGGACAGGGAGCTCACTACTCCCAATACTGAACATAGATCTGTCTTCCTGAAGTCTTTTCTCACTGGGCCTAGCTCTGCTCTCTGGGCCCATAAATGCCAAGTGTATTTGTCAGGGACCCGAAGTCCCCAAGGGACATGGGTTTCAGGCTCATCTCTTCTTGACAAGGCCCCTGTGAGCAGACCTCATTTTATCAAAGACCTCTGGACAGACATAACAATGACTGGGCATGGCTCTCTGGAGCTGCTGTACCGTCTAGTTCGAATGACTGGCTCACTCAGCCTTGGAGTCTCCTGGCCATCAGGCTCCCTCGCTATTCTGTGTAGCTGGCTCTGGGAACTACTCTTGGCACTCGCCATGTTCTACTCTCTCTTGTCCTATTCCCAGGACAAGTGGAGGGCTTTGTACAGGGGACCCTGCCTCTCTAATTGACCCCTCCTAGCTGGACGTTCCTTCATGACTCCATCCTAGTCTCTGCCAGAAGAGTTGTGCCAGGCAAGGCCAAGGACCAGCCCTGCCAGTGCCCATGAAAGTCCACCCCAGGGGCCAGTCTGACTCACCCTGCCACTTTCCTGGACGTGGTTATTTAGCCAACCATTGAGCAACCCAGTGCAGTTTTCTGTCTCATTCACAAGGATGTGAATGAGAGGTCCTTGCTGGAGTGCATGTTATCCTTTTGAGCAGCTAAGAGAGGATGTGTTGTTATCTTGCAAGACTCTTTGATAATAAACTCCTCAGTCTTGCCATTGTCTTTCCTGGTGTTCTGTGCAGCACTTCTAGAATTTCTATTAGAGTGGACGTGAAGCTCACTAGTCTAAGCCCAAACTGGCTTTTATAGCCTTCTTCTTAAAACAAAAGGGGAAGGATGTTAATATTTATAAATGCCAGTTCTTGACATATACCATTTCATTGAATCTTCATCACAGGTTTGTGTGGGAGGATTGTGGTTGCCACTCTGCAGGTGAAGGAGCTGAGCCTTGGGAAGTGAAATAACTTACCCAGGGTCCCACTGCTAGCAAGGGGTAGGGTTGGGACTCATAGCCTGGATGGTCTTATCCTCATACTCATGTTTTTCCCAGATGCTTCCCCCGACCCTAGCCCCCATGCATCCTCCTGTCACTTCTCACAGGTTTAGCCTGCATGTTCTTCATCCAGCATGTGCTGGGGCCTTGCTCTGTGCCAGCCCCTCTGCACCCTGTCCCATCCTGCCCTGACCTGTCTTTTGGATCATTTTGTCTCCTGTCAGCCTAATGATGGTGCCCAATCTATGCCCCTCCCTACACACCACACATGTACAGGGAACAGAGCAGGGGCTTGGGGAGAAAAATGCTTCCTAAAAAATGTGAGACTCGATCGGTGTGGGGTGCAACAGTCTTCATGGGTAGCTCATCTGCTGTGATACTTTTAATAGTTATGTTTGATTTGGGGGGGTGGGGTCTGGTGGTAAAAAGCAATGCATTTCTGTGGTAGAAGATCTAGGAGTCATCCTCGATGCCTTTCCTACCCCACCCCTCACATCCAACTCATCAGCCATTGCTTCTGCTACAGCTGACATGCTGCATCTGGCTAGTCCCTCCCTCACCCT
>NW_011896270.1:1381-3602 GCF_000151845.1 Pteropus vampyrus | reverse complement strand
GGGAAGAAAAAAAATAATGACTCAGATTGCTCAAGCAAGAAATGGCTTTTAAAAAAATTTTGTAACAGGGACAGATGATGACTAGACTTATCGTGGTGATCGTTTCGCAATATATACAAACATCAAATCATTATGTTGTAGACCTAATATAATGTATATCAATTATGCCTTGAACATATTTTTAAAGAAATTATAAATGTAAAAAAAAAGAAAAGAGAGGAATGGCCTTTTAAAGATATTATTTAGAAAAGCCTAAATAGAGCTAAAAGCAAAGAATTACAATTGCTCTGAGAAACGGGACTGAGAAGTAGAGAGAGGAAGGGCAAGAGACTGCGGTATTTTTTATTAAAAGTCAGGTGGAATTAATGCTCTCAGAGAGAGAAAAAGACAAAGTATCTACGTGTAGAGAGAAAAAGTGATTGATATTCAAACATAGTATTTCCACATATTCTGTAATTACAGCTTTAATTTTTTTCTTTGACTCGAGTGGTACTCAACACTTGAGAATTTTAATAAGCTTCTAGGAATTAGAAAAACAAACACACAGAGAAATACAGTACCTTCAAATTGTACCAGGTGCCATGAAAGATACAACTGAAATTAACAGGCAAGACCTAGGGTGGGTGGTGAGGACGACCCACTGAGGTGACCATGAGACTAATGACAGCAAAGGGGCTGTGGAAAAGCTGATGGGGACAGGCAGAGCCTGGGAGGCGGAAGGAGCGGCCCCAGGAGCTGGGAAGAGCTGCAAACAGTCTTTGCAGCTGAGCCAGGAGAGGAGCTGAATGACCTGGGCACTGCTGGCATCCTCCTGTGCTCCCTTCAAAACTTTTACTTGGAAAAAAATTAACTTCTTCCCCAAAGGCAGATAAGATGAGATAACCAGCTATGTGGGAGGCAGCTGATGTTTTCATTGAGAAGTAAATTACCTTTGTCCTCTAGAAGGCAGAAGGGATAAGCCATGTGACATCGCCCTCTGAGTACATGGCATCTCCCCTTGCAGTAGATTCTAGCTGATGAGGACAAGACACACAGAGCTCTGCCACACGCTGTCATCTTGGGGCAAGTGACTTAAATGCCCTGAGCCTCGACATCCCCCTCTGCAAAATGGGACAAGGATACCTTGCTGGGTGGTGTGAGAATTAAGTAAGAGGACTATATGAAGAGCCCAGCAAAGTAGGAGCCCAGTCAATAAATGGCCACTGTTAACAGCAGTCATCACCACAGGTATTACCAAGGGAAATCACACAAGGCCCCAGAGAGTGTGCCCCAAAATTTGCCAAAAGAAAACCAGCTCGTTATACGGTAACCGCATCGTTTATCCAGAAACCCAGAAGGCCTACGTGGCCATAACTTGAGTGAGCATGCGGTGTCATCTGAGTTTATTTTTCCAATGAGAGGTTCGGTCAGTGTCGGGCAGAGACGGGAGGCCAACTGCCCCATGGGTGGCTCCAGCTCTTGCTCCCAGTTCTAAGATTCCATCGGAAGCATTCAAGTGGCCACACCTTGCCCTGCGTGATGTCGCTTAGGTAATGCTGCCTTCATCCCCAAGACAAAAATATTTCCTTTCCAAATAAACTGAAATGAGTGGAGAACAAAGCATTGTAGAAAAACCTTCTGAAGAGTCTTTGAAAATACTTGAGTTTGATGCCTCTCAAAGCAGGTCTGTAAAGGTGTGTGGACACTTAACATAAATAAAGCCAAGAAAACAATGTCGCTTCCCCGCAATCATTTGATTTCCTTCCGCATGAAACCTATAGCCAGCCTCGTCCTCCCCCAACCTCTTCGATCTCAGTAGATCATTTTCCTCCGTCAGAGAGAAACGCGCCGCCATTGGCACCTGATTCCGCTACAGGCGCGCCCACCTTTCCCCTTTGTCCTCCAGCATCAGAAGAAGAGCTTCTAAGGCCAGCCCTTTCAGCCTTCCCCAGAGGCCCCTGCTGTCCCGTCTCCCTCTCCCATGGCATTGCCTCCATCCCCACAAATGCCACCGTCCTTCAAAGTGCCCACCCAGCTGTCTCCAGGTACCCGAAGAGTAGGTGGAAAATGGCCTGGGCAAGGGGTGGTTAGGATTCGACAGAAAGAATGCCACAGAAACCCAGCTAAAAGGCAGCCACCGACATTCAAAATAAGGTATCTCAGCAGACACAAAAGCCAGACATGAGAGAGAACTTGGATTTCCTAAGCTGCTTGAACTCCATTTGCCAAGTCAGGAACAGGC
>NW_011896270.1:0-331 GCF_000151845.1 Pteropus vampyrus | reverse complement strand
CAGGCGCGCCCACCTTTCCCCTTTGTCCTCCAGCATCAGAAGAAGAGCTTCTAAGGCCAGCCCTTTCAGCCTTCCCCAGAGACCCCTGCTGTCCCGTCTCCCTCTCCGATGGCATTGCCTCCATGCCACAAATGCCACCGTCCTTCAAAGTGCCCACCCAGCTGTCTCCAGGTACCCGAGGAGTAGGTGGAAAATGGCCTGGGCAAGGGGTGGTTAGGATTCGACAGAATGCCACGGAAACCCAGCTAAAAGGCAGCCACCGACATTCAAAATAAGGTATCTCAGCAGACACAAAAGCCAGACATGAGAGAGAACTTGGATTTCCTAAGCT
>NW_011896269.1:6229-8989 GCF_000151845.1 Pteropus vampyrus | reverse complement strand
TGTATTCTGTTACCAGGTATGTGTGTAGGTGAGAGGTGAGGACAGGAGGCACAGATACGAAGATACAGGTTCCACAGGGGACTGAAGAGCTCCAAGAGCAGACTCAGTCCTGTGAATTGCTGCCATGTGGTGCCTGTGGAGTCAGATAGCCCTGCCTTTTAACCCGATCTCCTCACTCACAGCTGTGTACATAGATCTTAGTTTCCCCTATCTGTCCATCGAGGAGAGTCATTTTAACTTTGTGGAGTGGTCGAGTGAAATCTATGTGATAACGACCAAAACACAAAATGATGAATGATGATAAGCAGATGAAGTTTAGAGAGAGGAGTTGACCAGCAGAACACAGTGGGTCAATGAATGACCCAGAATAGAAATCTAGTCTCAGACCATTGCTCTTTATAATGTACCAGAGATTTCAAATATGCTATCAGGGATTTCTGAATGGTATGAGATTTTTTTAATTTGATGTTTTCATTTCAAAAATTGAAAATTCTTAGTGAGCCCCTATTGGGGTTGTGTGTGATGATTACTTTATCACAAAATAATGCCTTGAGAATTCGAGCTTGCATTTACATTTGGGTTTACTATTACGTTTTTGCAAAATGATGGCCAAATGACTCCGTAGGCTGCTGTACAAACAAAGGTTTAGCGATTATTCAAATAGAGACAAGTGAAGGGAAGATTGAGTCGTCAACGGTTCAGGGACACTGGCAGGCCACATGCAAATGCTCTGTGCTGCAGCAGGCAGAATCACAGTCACCACTTTGCATGCAGTGCCAGAGTGAGTGTCACTGGTTTGTAACGACTTACGAGGCAGCACTAGAAGAAGGGTACACAACTGGAAAGTGTCTTGCTAAATGGCATATTTTATAATTTTTAAGTTATTATATTTTGGAGTACTATATCAAAATCCTAGATCTGTAGTTAAAAGTTTATCCATTATAACACATGAAATATAATAATATTGATAAAAATTTCTGGATTAAAAGGCTAATAACATTGATAATCACTCTAATGACGTCCCAGCATGCTCAGACATCAAAACAATCCAGTTGATAACAAGCTGGACTTAAAATGGAATCACATCTTTCTATGATTAAACCCAACATTAGTTATTTTACTTTCAGCAAAACATCATCTGTCACATTAAATTAATGCCATTAATTTGAATTTTAATGGTTTTGTAGTTTTGTTTGCATTTAATTTGTAATTGTGTTTTGGTTTTATAGCTGTGTGAGAGCTAAAAGCATAAGGAATTTATACTTACTTTTATGTTTATATATATTTAAGTAACAATATAAGCAAAATAAATTTAGTCACCACTGGGGGGTCTGTAACAATTTTTTCCCTTTAAAATGCATATATTAGTCAACTTTAAGAATCACTGAGACTGCACCATAGGACACTGCTAAATGCACAATAGTGCTTTAATTTAAAAAGTCCTGGGTGAGGCTGGATTTGGCCCAATGCATTGCGGGATAGAAGTGTGAGGCAGAAATTCCCCAGGAATTTAGATCTGAGATTTTCAAAACGCTAAGCCAGTTTAGTCAGTCGGCATCTCAGATAGCTCAAGGATCCTACTAGGCCACCAATTTCTTTGTGGTGCCTTTTTGCTTTCCTTTACTAAATAGTTTGGAGCAATTCCATACAATTCAATGAAAAGCCACTGAGCACCAAGATTTATAACCTGAATCATACATGACAAACTTTGCATACATGCATTTTGCTAAAAGAGAAGGTCCAGAGCACTCACCAAGTTCAGGTCTACACTTCCACCATGATTCTTAGAGGATCAGGACCAACTTGAAAACACCGAAGGCAGTGGCTGCTTATCTCTGTGCCTGATTCCACATCTGTGGCAGGCCTTTTCTCCATTATCTTCTGTCTCCACATGAAAACCGAGGAAATAGAAGCTCAGAAAGGCTGAGTAACTTACCTAAAGCCAACAACTGAGTAAGTATCTGAGCAGGGACTTGAACTTGTGTGCATGTGGCTCCAGAGCCTGGACTTCTAGACACTCTGCCCACTGCCTCCCTCTCTCCTGTGGATGTAAGTGAAGTTAGAAAAAGCTAGAGTGTGTGGCCCCTGTGCTCAGGGCAGACATGTTCTTATAGGTAATGGGATGGGAATGGAAGCCTTTCATCAGAAACCCCAAAGCCAGGGGCAGTGGGTGGCAAATATTCCCATATCCCAAATGGGAGTTGACAGAATCCCTCCCCCTAGATTTGTTGAGAAGTGTCTACACAATCTTTACTCCTCACCTCCTCAGCCCACCTACAGTCAAGAACTGTGTGAGCATATGAGGGAATTTTTATGTTGTGTAAAGTGATATCACTTTACTGCTCCCCACAGCTCTGCAAGTTATCGGCAGGGGATCCAGAGAACCTCTTGTAGAGATTAGGGGGCCTACAGAGAGGGGACACTAGTGCATTTCCCAATTGGAGTCAAACTGCACTACAGAAACTCTAAGCCCACTCCAGGGCACAGATATATCTGAGAGTGTTTATCACACATGTCCCCAGGTTTGCGTTGGGGAGCACCACTGTGAGAGTAGGGTCTGAGCCTGTCCTACCCAGAGAACTCAGGATGAGAGGGTAAGGCCAAGGGCAACTGCAGAGCCTGCAAGCCTACTTTTGCTGTGGAAAGAGAATGTGGGCTTCTCCAGGGCCAAGGGGAGACCATAGAAGGTAACCAGGTTCTAGCTATGTGATGGGGACCACCTCAGAGGTGGTAGAGGACTGGGAGGGGAACATCTACATC
>NW_011896269.1:0-1894 GCF_000151845.1 Pteropus vampyrus | reverse complement strand
AACGACAGAGCACAACACACATTGAAGGCTCTAAAGACTCCTGCCTGAGGAAACGGCTTACCCCTGTTGGAGTCAGACTTTCCCAGGCTCTTTGACCGTGGAAGCCTTTGTTTCCGTAACATCACGAACAGCCCTAAGGTGTGCTGTGTGGTGTGTCATGGACCTCACTTTAGGAAGAGCCACATAAAGGACTGTGGTGCAGCATAGCCCGCCCTATCCTAGCAGGGCTTTGGGGTGATGTGAGTGAACCCATGGCTCATGTCTAATGGCCTTTTTCCTGACACCATGTCCTGCGCATGGTAAATGGCAGCCATCAATAGGCAATTCCAGCTCACGTACACAGAGGGCAGACTCAGGGATATGTTAGATTGGGTGCCGAGGTAGAAAAAAGGTGCAGGCTCACCCTCTGCCTATTGACTGCACCATGTGTCCCCTCCCTCCTCCACAGTGAGGACACTGAACTTCTCCAGAAGGAGGCAGTTTTTAATAACCCCATGAAACTTCCCAGACAATGAGGAGTGGTGGGGAAACTAAGGGCTTTGGTGCTGGAGATTCTGCTCTCTCATTTTTGGTAGGCAATCTCGGAAAAATTATATCACCCCTCTGAGCCTCGGTTTCTTTGTCTGCACCAGCTTGGCATGAGGCCTAATCTGAGATACCCTGTAGGTAAAAACAAGCCCCAAGTCTGGCATGGGGGTAGGGTGTGACCTAAAGCATGTTGTGATTCTGAATGCTGTCTTCTGGTAGATTTGCTATCGCTGACCCACAGGGTGTATGTACATTTGAGTCTTCAATATCCTCCCCTAGAGTTTCACTTGAATTAGAAACTGATTTGTTGGCACTGAGCTGATTGGAGCCCTGTAGCAGAGGTCCTGGTGACTTTCTGGGGAGCTCCTTCTCTTTAGAGTCCTGTTGAAACAAATCAGATCAGAGTTTCCGTGGCATGATGTTTGAACCCTCCCTGAGGGGCTGCCCCATGGGATGGAGACCTGGGAAATACACTGGTTCTGTGACTCTGTCTCCATGGGCCAGGGACAGTCCTGCCTCTGTCTTTACACACGGAGTTTTCTTCAAGCCACTGCCTCTGACTTTACACACGGAGTTTTCTCCAGGTCTATGCTTTCTCACCTAGGCCCTGGAGGTCTGTCTAACTGCCTAAGAGAGAGGATGAAGCCACAGGAACAAAGAAGCTGAAAATCTTTTTCTGGTATGGAACTCCAGAGAGCCTTCGCCATTGGGAAACAGGAAGGACTGATAGTCTCTGATACAGGATACAGAGGACAGACAGTGAGTAAGAGCAGGTATTCCCAGCTCCCATGTCTAGGTGTTTCTGGGGACAGAGAGTGAGGGAACTGAGTTGTCATTGGGTCTCTCTGGGCTCTATACACCCTCCCAAGGAAGGCAGCACAGCTCCCAGGTAGATTCCTCAGATCAAGAAGAGGAAAGCCTGGGTCCCATGGCTCAGAAAGAGTTGGGGAAGAGGCAAGGTTCTGGAAAATAAGTGCTACAGGTTATTTCCAGGCAGGTGGAGCCTCAGTAGCTTTGCAATTTTCAATGACCAATAGTTATCAGAAAAAGTAGATTGGTTCTGTGGGAGCCCAGGACCAGTGAGAAAGGAGCAAGGATACTGGCAGTCTGATGGGGACTTGCAGACTCTATAGTAGCTTCTCAGCACCATCCATGGGGGGCAGGCTTGAGGGCCAAAGTGCCTGGAAGACAAGTCCAGGAAGCCAGGTGTTCCATCCTCTCTAGCACTTGCAATAGCTTCCAGAACTCACATGTCCAAGGAAGAAGAGGGCTGCAAATACACAGAGTCCCGTGTGTATCACCTGGGTGGAATGGGAACCAGAAATAGAAATTAAATTGTTATAGGAAAATTGAGGAAATTGAATTT
>NW_011896268.1:3972-5293 GCF_000151845.1 Pteropus vampyrus | reverse complement strand
AATGACCATTATAAAGATTTTGACTATATTTGAAACACTGCCTATTTAAAATCAGGCTATAACTATAAAGCTTTTAATATAAGGCAAAAGTAAAAAAAAAAAAAAAAGAATCAAATGCAAGACTTAGAAAGCACATTGAATTCTGTAGGGAGAACATATGCAGTGTGATTGAATTGTGCTGCATCTGTGTTTCTTCCTCTTCAAGAATTCTTCACCTTGAACTATCAGACTTGAAGTGGTTTAGAGACTTAACCCTCAGGGAGGTGAGGAGGTGAACTTTAGGGGCATAAATTGTGTACCCTTGTGGGCTCAAAGCAGCGTACGGCCAGGCTCACATGTGGCATTTTCTATATCCTGGTCCAACTGAAAAATAGAAATTGCAAAATAATTCTACATCTGGTAGTAGTACATTTCTACATAAAACTTTCCATCGGGTGTCACTTAAGACATACTCTCCCAAGTGGTCTGATTTAGCCCAGGCTTCCTCTCCCGCTTTGTTCCTTCGCGTGAATGGTGGCACCTTTTTTTATTTTATTTTTTTAAGTTTTTTATGGTGATATTGGTTAATGAAATCCAGTAAGTTTCAGCTGTATACTTTAACAGTAAGGCATATATATATATACACTGTGTGTTCACCTCCCATTGGTAGATTTTTTTCTGTTACCACATATGTGACCCCCTTTACCTCGTCTACTTGCTCCCTCCTCCCCAACCCTCTACCCTCTGGTAACCACTAGTCCATTGTCCATGTCCATGAGTCTCTGTTTGTTTGTCCTGTTCATTTGTTGCTTTTAGGTTTCTATCTCACATATAAGTGATATCATGTGATTTTCAACTTTTTTCATCTGGCTTATTTCGTGTAGCATGATTATCTCGAGGTCCATCCATGTTGTCACAAATGGCAGTATTTCATCTCTTCTTATGACTGAGTAATATCCCATTGTATATATGTACCACAGCTTCTTTATCCAGTCATCTATCGTAAGACACTTGGGTTGCTTCCATGTCCTGGCCACCGGGAATAATACTGCTATGAACATCAGAGTGCACATATCTTTTCGGATATGGGTTTTCAAGTCTTAGATGGCAGCACCTTACGTTTGTCATTTATGGCAAGCCGCCCCCTTTACAAAGGGCATTGCTCACCAGCTCCCCTAAATGTGCTCACGCTGGCCAGGCTTCCCTCTGTCTGCCAGAGCCATCTCTAAATCGCCTTCCTGCTGCTGGCGTTCACCGTGTTCATGAGCAGCCTTGGAGAGCATCTAGTCAAAACAGAGTTTCCGTTTGCACTTTTAAAAAAAGCTGATGTCAGGTCACTGAT
>NW_011896268.1:0-2197 GCF_000151845.1 Pteropus vampyrus | reverse complement strand
TGCACGTGTCTTCCACGTTTCATTAATCCTACCTGCCAGGCCAGTTACTAAGGCAGTCTGTCAACCACCAACCAACCCTTCGATATTCTGTTTGGCGATGCAGAGCTGGGACTCTCTAAACCACGTGTCTGCTTCACCTGCTGCTCCCTGTTGGGGTCTGCCAGCAGTGCCCCCAGAGGGGGACTGTGAGGCTTGAGGAGAAAGAGAGAACACTTCCGTCCACTTTGACTCCTGCTCCGATTACTCTCACTCGAGCAACGCTCCTCCGCCCTGGCAGTGCCACTTCATTCTGGCGGTGGCCGTGGGTTCCGGCTCACAGTTTTTCCAACGTTTGCACAACTGGCCTCATTGCCACCCGCATCTCTCTCAGAGACACAGAAAGCACCAACCAGCCAGCACTCCCGCTGGGAGTCTGGGTCCCCACACAACAGGACCCCTCTTTGAAGCATCTTAAGCATCTAAGTTTCAATAATTCCAACCTCTTCCTCTTATCCCCAGACCCAACGGGCAGGGCCCCGTTTCCTGCAATTGCTATGTTTTGATACATTCATGGGTTTTTTTGTTTGTTTTTTGTTTTTTGGCCATTTCAGTTTCTTAGTCACCAATTCCTTATACCTAGTTAGCAACTATTTGTACTAAAATATCTCTGTTAAAATTTCTGGTGTGATCGCTCAATCCTGACAGGACCCTGACTGATAAAGCTCCATCACGAGTTCTACCTCTTCGAGGTAGAGCCCCAGACTCCCTCAGCCAGTGTCATGACATCCAGAGCACCCCACTTGTCCCTGTTTCTATGTGGTTTTAGCACCCCAAGTCCCACATCCCAGAAATTCACTCAGTCTCAAGCACACCAGACAGTTGGTCACCCAACCTGTGGCCCACATGTCACCAATCCTAATTACTTGTAATTCTTTGAATTAGAAATAAGATATAGCCAAAAAAAAAAAAAAAGTCTGGCACACTTTATTTTTTAACAACTTTAATGAAATATAATTGATATACAAAAACATGCACATATTTAAACGTATACAATTAGTGGCCCATTTTAGTGCTCAACAAATACAGATATTACTCTTGAAATATGGTGAGTATATTGAATCTATGTGTCCTTGAGAGTAAGACCCGTATTCTGTATGTCCTCTATGTCCCCAATATGACCATATCAGTCAGCTCAAACTACCATGACATAATCTGACTGAATGGGTGGCTTAACGCACAGACATTTACTTTCTCATAGTTCTGCCGAAAGCCAGAAGTCCAAGATCAAGGTGTCAGCAGAAGTGGCTTCTGGTGAGGTCTCTCTTCCTGGCTTGCAGACGGCCGTCTTCTCATCGTGTCCTCACCTGGCCTTTCCTCTGTGCACAAGTGGAGGGAGAAGGACCTCTGGAGTCCCCTCCTCTTCTTAAAAGGACACCAGTCTTATGGATCGGAGCCCCACCCTTATGACTTCCTTTAACCTTTATTACCTCCTTAAAGCCTAACTCCAAACATAGTCACACTGGGGATTAAGACTTCAATAATGAATTTTGAAGAGACACAATTCAGTCTATAACATGGGCTACAAATGAAGTAGGGAGGGGTGACAGTATTGCCTAAACTCTCTGGGATTCTATTATACTTATTTTTTAAATTCATAGATATAAAATGAATAGGAAAAAATTCTTATATTTCAAGCATAGTTTATTTTTTTATTAATTTCAGCATATTAGGTCTTGCACCTTCTTCTCGTTTCCATATGAGATAATTATCTTCTTTCAGATATTAGTTTGGGATCCATACCATTAACACACGAGTTGATAACACTTGTCTGGGGGAATGACACGGTTTTCCAAAGACTGAATATGAAGCGTGTTCCATATTCTTTTAGCAGATCAGAAGTTAATTTTAATGGCTTGACGTCATTTACAATCCACGCATCATGTGTGCAGAGGGAGTGACATGGGCTTGATAAGTCTGGCTGTGAATGCCTGTCTTGAACAGTTCCTGAAATTACTGAAAAGTACCACTGTCTATTGTGGGAAATGCATTATTATGATTACAGCCCTACTTCGGTGCCATTATGTGGTATTTGTCAACGTGTGGTGTCTCATTAATTAATTCTTTGCAAGGCTTCAAACAGGTACCAAGGAACACCACCAGCAAGAGGAAAGAAAACAACTTATCTCACGTAAAATGGGAATAATTCCCACTCCTGCTG
>NW_011896267.1:498-2920 GCF_000151845.1 Pteropus vampyrus | reverse complement strand
ACACAGATACCATGGAATATCTTGGATAACTAATGCATTTTCAAGGTTACCATCACAAATGACATGAAATATCATTTAAAAATATAAACTTGAAAAAAGGAATTTATCCAAATAACTTGTAAACTTGTGCAAATTGACAATTCCTCAACATATACATATAAATGTTAACGAACTATAGATAGATGGTAAATCAAAACCTGTATTTAATAAATGAAGTGTGTGGACAATGGATGTCTGGAAGAAGTGTGAAATCTTTTTTCCTTTAGAGGTTCTGCACCACAGATTCTGAAGACGACAAAGATGTACTGAGTTCAGGAGTAATTTTCTGCTGCTATTCTATTGTTCACAGGATCAATACACTTTATTCATCATAGTAACATTTATCATTATTCTTTAAGAACACTGACCTCAAAATATTTAGCAAGCAAGGTACATTCAATTGAAATGTTGATTGGAAATAGGGAAATGAAACTGTCAGTGATGAAATAGTAAAACTCATTATCACAAAGTTTCATTTTAAATTTCAGAATTAGCTTTATTGCCGCATCAGCAATGATAAACTTGAGTCTTAAATCCATGCTATATAGGTTTTATAAGCATTAGTATAACATATTAATCATTATTCAATTAATTTACAGAAAATGTCATTCTACAATTTACATTTTTCCTTGCTCTTAAGAAAATGTACTACATAAGGAAACCCAAACCATATCTCTATAGAGTATGTTCTATCTATTTCACCCTTATTCCTCACTCCACCTTTGTGTATCTTCAAAATATTCACTATTTTCAGATAGGTAAAGTGCTAAAGGAAAACGGCGATTCACTGCCACACCTTTGCATCATTAGGACAATACTGACCTCTAGTGTTCTAGGAGGTAGACAGACTAGGTCAGCACCATGCCTAACTTCCTGTTACTAAAGGACTTTAGATGTGTTTCTAAAGCACCATGAGAACAACTTCACTTAAAAAAAGAAAAAGGAAGAGGAGGAGGAGAAGCAGGGGTAGATGGGGGAGGAGGAAGAGGGAAAAAAATCAGATTCTAATCTGTCTCTACCAGTTCTCTGAAGTAATTTCTGTACTTATGCCCTTAGAATTCTCCCTTTTGGAGAGGTTGACCGCTTCAGCACTCCTTTAGAATGCAAACTTTAATAAAATTTTTATAAGGCATTGCCATGAACTATAGATTCTGGATCTCTAAAACTTCCAGAAAGAAACACTGGCTCTGCTTTGGACAGTTTTCAGCAAATAACATTTGTCTAGTTCTCTTCCTTGAGGTATAACTCTGTGTTGAATATCTCTTTCGTATGGCCCTCTTGAACACAAGAGGTTATGCAATGAAGTAGAGGGACTCTGTAGTGAGTAGTCTTATTACCTTTCTCTCACGGAGATGATTCAGATCACAACAAATAGTGTTAAAAGGTACCAAAACGCTCAAACATTTCCGAGGTTCCAGCGGGATTAGCAGATGGAGGGCAAGCCCAGAAATGAAATAAGCCATCTTTGGAAAACACAGATGGCTTAATTGCATTCTTTATCATTTAGGAGTTTCCAGAGCTGGAAAACTTCCCTTGCTCTGCCTAGAGAGGCAGCTGATCAATTGAGCTTAAACCGCTGATGGTTCTACAGATTTATTCAAGTTTGACTGAGTTCTTTAAATACCCAGTGCAGGTGGTGGATCCCCAGGTGTCCAGCCTCCCTATCTATTAAATTAAACGCTCTGCACTTGCCGAGGTTCAAGCTTGGACAGTAGAGTGTACACTTAGTGTGCACTCTTAATGTGTTCTTTGGCACAAAGATTTCGGGGGTGGAGTGTGCATCAAAGCTCTTCCTCCTGTAACGGGGACATCCATTGATCTTGTGGTTTGACTACATTGGGCCATGACTTTCAGGCCAAAACTCCCAATCCTGTTTAACCGATGCCCATTGGTTGCAACATACCTCAACGGGAGCCTTCTGCCTAGCAGAGCTGAGAGCCATGTACAGCAAGGCACTGGGCATACTGCAAACCCCAGGCAGCCGCATTCAGAGATGAGCTGTGGTCACCAAGTGCGGTGACTGGGAGAATCTCTATCCCTGGGAGTTCAGCCCCAGACGGTGCATACAATCTGAACCCGGGGCCTTCTCAGGGAAAAGCCCTGGCTGAGTTCACACAGGCATAGAACACCAAGCTACCTAAGCCTAAGGAAAAAAGAACACGGGAGGCTAAGGCAAAGACTCTCCTTTCTCCCTTGAACTTTGAGATTTGGAAGAGAGCAAAAAATCCAGCAGAGATGGATCATCTGAGCTCTGCTAACTTTTGGGTGGTTAGAGTGATGAAACCACACCAATCAGTTTTTTTTTGGTTTTTTTTTTGTTTGTTTTGTTTTTTTGGGTTTTTTTTTTTTTTTACCTTTTCCTCTGCTCAGAGCAGACACAATT
>NW_011896267.1:0-448 GCF_000151845.1 Pteropus vampyrus | reverse complement strand
TTACCTTTTCCTCTGCTCAGAGCAGACACAATTGAACACGCTTGGACAGTTAAGTGTCTTTCCAAATGCTATCTTTTCCCATCTCAACCTACCCACCCTCAGCTCCTGGTACTCACAATTTGTCGCTGTTAATCCTAAATGCCACAAGCCGGAGAACATCAAAGTGAAAACGCTGATCAGCCGTGGTACAGAATCCATTTCCCTCGAGTAAGCGGTCCCTCCCAATCGAATCCAAAATTCGCAGGCGCCCGCCGCGGCTTCTTCTTGCTCTGTGCGTGTCTTTTTCTCCTCTGCACCGCTAACCCCTTCCCACCCACCCCCTTGGAGAGGCACTCGCTCCTTCACTCCATCCCGTGTCCAGACGAACTATCGAACCCGTAGCAGATCTTCTCCGCAGCTGAGGCTGGAGCTACAGTCCCCGCGACTGCCGCTTGCTGTGCTCGCCTGC
>NW_011896266.1:2010-3685 GCF_000151845.1 Pteropus vampyrus | reverse complement strand
AATTGAGCAGAGGTCAGTGTGGCTTGACCAGGGGTCAGCAAAACCACGCCCCATGGGCCACACGCAGCCTGTTTTATATGGCCGGCGAGCTAAGAATGGTCTCTACACTCTTACATGCTTGAAAGTAAGACTCTTTCTTGACACATGAACATTACATGAAATTTAAATTGCAGCGTCCAAAGTCGTACTGGAACTCACTCACTCATGTGTTGTGATGGCCACTTTTTCACCCTGTCGGCTTAGTCGAGTCGCTGTGACAGACCACACGGCCCACAAACTCTGATATATTTACCACGTGGCACTTTACAGAGAAAGTGTGCGACCCCAGCTTTAGACCCAGGCAACAGACAGAACAGGGCACGATGAAGCTGGAGCGGACTCAGAGTTCCCCGGGCTTGTACAGTACGTTGTGATTTTGATCTGTAACTTAAGAATCACGAGATGCCTTTGAAGGACTTTAAGTAGGGGAGTGACCTGGTCGGGCATGTATTTTTAAAAATGCATCTGGCTGCCGCGAGGCAGACCAGAGGGGCCGAATGTAGATGCAGGAAGATGGATGGATCGAGGAAGTGTCGCAGCCTCAGCCTGACGTGGTGGCGGGGAGGTGCTCGGAGACGTGAATCTGATTTCCCAAAATTCATGGCTAGTAAACTGGGGTTTAATATCCAAGTCTGCTAACTCCAGAACCTAGGATATAAATTTCTCGACTATAACTTTGAGAAGGATATATGCCACAGAATTCACAAGCTACTTCGTGTTGGATAGGAAGGGAGGGCTAGGGAGAAGAAAATTTTTCATATTTCCAGCGTGAATAACCGGGCAGCTGTCCTAGCTACAAAATTCCAGCTCCTTCTCGCTTCAAATACCAGGTGGTTCTTTAAAGTTCTTTAAAGTTTACTTTTCAAAAAGGTAACATTTAGCTCTCTTGCAAATATGAAATGAACATGTATCGAAGATCTTATTCAAATCATTAATTAATGAGGGACACAATTACAGTTGGTTCAAATAAAAGTTGGGGGAGCTGAGTGTTTACAGGCCATTTAACAAAGGAATGTCAGGATTAGATTGCTAGGTTAAATACAGACCTGGTTAAATGCCCATAATGGCAAGAAACCATAGCCTTTGGGTTTGTCTTTTTCGCCAGACAGAAATGATTTGCATCATCAACAGACAAAATCTACACATTAACCTCTGCCCCTACTGCAGATAAAAACAGCCCAGTCAGTAGATCGATCACAGGTTACCTCGGCGCTGCACTGAAGACGCCCAGGAATTTCTTTTACCTGCGTCTGAGTTTTCAGTGTTTTTTTTTTTCAACAGTTTCCTAGGTTTTCCCAGACACTCTCCTCTTCCCTCCGGTAACGTTAACGCTTTCTTCACATGTCCCGATGCTTCTCGGCATAGCTTCGTCATGACAACGCCCCGACTTACAGCTGGGCGACGGTACACTGCCTTGACCACAGAGGCTTCCACTGTGGGGGAGGAGGAGGGTTCCCTTGACCCTCACAGGGCACCTGGCTGGGTCTGAAAATTAAACTAACAGAGAGAGCTCGACGGAGGAAAAGCACAAAAATCTGGTCAATGTAAGTTTGACTTGACGCGGGATCTTTCCCAAGGAACCGAAACCCGAGCGGTGAGACCCGGGTCTTGACGCTCGGTGGGACGCGGGGCGGCC
>NW_011896266.1:0-682 GCF_000151845.1 Pteropus vampyrus | reverse complement strand
AGTTTCTGCCCCTCCCAGGTAGACTAGGGTGCACTTAGACGCACACCTGACTCGGGAATGAACTTCTTTTCACTATGAGTTGTTAACGTCTGGCATGTTTCCCCTGGACCAAAGATGGTAAACTTGAGAAAAATGGATTATGAAAGCATCGTGAGAAGCAAAATACAACCTCTGAAACTGAAAGAAAGAATAATTATGTGTATGGAGAGAAATGGGAATCATTTCGGTGAACTTGAGCAGCAAAGAGATTAGCCCCAAAGGCTGTTTAAAGCCAAAGTCAAGGGCCTTACAGGGTAGGATGGACTTCGGATAAAAACGTGGGTCTTTCACCATCATCCCGAGAATCTCTGTCTGCTAAAGAGAACACTTTCTGATTTTTGCACACAATATTTTCTTACCATCTTTTCTTAGTATTGCTTCCTTTGGCTTACTCTCATGACTGGTATTGTTAAATGATGCTATATTTAAGGCACACTTCTCTTTGAGAATGAGAAATGGTAGAATTCACTAATCCTCCGGGGATTTCAGGTTTCGGGGTACGTCTTATGGTCGATGTCTTAAAGCAAGAGCAAAGCCCACCTCTTCCCTGCCGTCCAGGAGAATCAGGTGGTGGAAAGTCAATCACAGCCTCCTGTTGTTTCGGGAACCTGCTGCCACCGCAGCAGTAACAGAGTGTCACAGT
>NW_011896265.1:4508-6516 GCF_000151845.1 Pteropus vampyrus | reverse complement strand
TCACACTTCCATGACACAACCCTACCCCTGTCCCATGCTTTCCTGGGGAGTCATACTGAAGACAGACTCTATTCTCACCAACAGAGCCTTAAGAAACTTTTATATAGGCCAATGTTTGTTTCCCAGGCCTGGCCGACCACCAGCTTCTGTTTCTCTGAAGAGCGGAGGATGGTGGGGATATTTAGAGAGGGGGGGCGTGGGATGGTACGAAGTAAGCACTTTGAAAGAGCATACTTGATGTAATTTTATAGCCAAAAACCAAAACCAAAAACATTTGTTTTTATGATATAGACTAGTAAAAGTCAGCTTTTGGTTTATTTTCACTAAAGGTTGAGAGGTACTGAGAAGGCGCGACGGCACCTCAAGCACAATTCGAAGGAAGGAGCTGTGCCCAGCATTCATTCAGGCCAAGCTCTAAGCTCCTGTCCACGATTCCGTCCCAGCTCAGCACCCCATTCATTACTATCCATAACCTGTGTGAGAATGTAC
The DNA here is from genome assembly GCF_000151845.1 of Pteropus vampyrus. NCBI lineage: Eukaryota > Metazoa > Chordata > Mammalia > Chiroptera > Pteropodidae > Pteropus > Pteropus vampyrus. The sequence goes on along the minus strand of NW_011896265.1, from coordinate 6,027 downwards.
GGAGGAGTTTGAGACTCAGGGTTTAGAGTCATACTCGTATTCAGATCTCAGTTCCCATCTCATTGCTAGCTATGTGTTCTTTGATAAATTACCTAACCTATAGTTAATCCACTCAACCCCTAATTTCATAGACTCTGTAGCCAGCCATGTGGGTTGGAATCCTGGCTCTGCTACTCGTTAGCTATGTGGCCTCGGGCGGGGTTACTCATCTTCTCCAGGCCTCAGTGTCCTCATTTGAAAAATGGGGTTACTGTGAGGATTGAAATGAATATATAGATGTATGTGTGCGCGCGTGTGTGTGCCTGTGAATATATGTGTATAAACGTTTGTATGTGTGTATGTGTCAGGGACATAGCAAACACTTATAAGTACTGGCTGTTACTATTATTGTTTTATTTTTATTTAGAATAAGAGACTAAATTATATGTAAGAAAATTAAGTCCATTTAAAAAATTCATAAGTAAATCATAATGCAGGTGGTATATGGACATAGTAAAAGTTGAGATACAGCTATTCGATAATTGAGGTGAAACACAAGGCTAGACCACAGCATTCTGTCCTCTACTTCATAACACACTGGTTCCTACAGACTCTTTTTGATCTTACCTTGCTACTTCTTTCCTTTCTGGATTTTCTATCCTATGCCTCATGAAAAACCAGCTTCTTAGGTCTCTGTTGAATTCTTCTAGCCCTCTACTTCTCCACCTGAAGAATTCTTTTCATTGGGATTCCAGAGTCCCATGACCACTCTTCCCTCTGGGGGTGGGGGCAGATACCTATTATATCATAGATTAGTCATTCTTAAAGTGCGGCCCCTGGGCCAGGGGCATCAGCATCACCTGGGAACTTGTGAGAAATGCACATTCTTGACCTCCTACCTCAGACCTGCTGAGTCAGAAACTCTGGAGATGGGGTCCAGCAATTTGGGTTTTCACCAGCCCTTCAGGAGATTTTGGTGCACCCTAAGATTTGAGAGTCACTATAACAGGAAAAAAGTGGGTCCAATAGCTGTTTTGCTGCTATTCACGTTCATAGTCCTGTTCTGGACACCTGGTGCTCAGCGAAACTCTAAGGCTCGGTTGCAAAGATAGGGACCAGAAGCAGAAGGGGAGCCAGCTGACCATTGTAAATGCTTTTTGGCCTGGTTCCTTCCTGAACCTTTTAAAGGCAGAGCTCAGGCTTTGGGAAGTTAGCCTGGATTCCCATGTGAGCTCTGTCTGATCAGCTGGAAGTCGCTTAACCTCTCTGGGCCTCATTGTGGATTGTAGGCCTCAGTGAGTAGAGCAGAGTTGTTTGGAGGAATAAACGAGGTAACATAAGCACAAAACCACTTTGCAAAATTGCAAAACTTCTTTGTTGTAAATGGTAGCCAGGCAACTAAACTTTACAGGAGCAATTCTCACCCTTTTCCCAGTGGACGCATATGGGACAGATTATACTCACTTGCTGGACAGATTGTCAAAGCAGTCCAGCTGCAACTTCTCCTATTCCTCTCCTGCTCAAGAGAGAGAATGTCAAT
>NW_011896265.1:0-2518 GCF_000151845.1 Pteropus vampyrus | reverse complement strand
CCGCCTCAACTTGTTTAATCCCTCCACCCGATTCTCTCTGGTGTCCCCATTCAGTTTTCTTAATCTCTTACTATTCCGGCTTTCTCCCTCCCCTGGGAATAAACTCCTCACCCCGTGTCCCAGCTGGGCGACCCTGTGGCCACTTCGACCTCTCGTCCTTTTCTTTTTCTGGGTCAGATTTTAGGGTGCCTTCTCCAAGGACTTGCTCACTAATCTGAGCATCTAGCCTCATCCTGTTCCCAAGCAGTCAGCTCTTGAAGATCAGCCCTAAATGGACATTTACCAACATGTGGAATAGGCTTTTCTGCTATTCAGGGTCTCCCAAGAATTTGCTATGTGTCAGACAAAGGAAGATCAAGAGTTGAACTCTTTTTCAGGCCACTCAGATCTCTCCGTTTCCCCCAAAACTCTGTTCCCACAATTCTAATTGATCTCTAGATCTCAAGCCATGTTTAGTCTTTCAGGCTTCGTTCTGCTTTCATAATTCAGGTTTCCTCTTTGACGTTGTTCCCTGGGCTGATTCTGCCAAATGAGCTTGTGCATTGCCAGTTTTCTCAGGTTCTCCCATCCCTGACCCTGGTCACACTCCTGTTTGGCCAGTTTTCCCTAGTCAGCACCCAGCTGAGTTGGCTATTCTTCAGCCATGCCTCACAAAACCTCTCTAGAATCCCTAGACACATGCGAACCCAATAAGAAAGTGGCGCCATGTGTTAAAGTGTCCGCAGAGAGCCAGGGGTCCTCACATAGCCCACCACGGTCTGCAGGCAGCTCTGATTCTGTCTCTCAGTGTCCTGTCCCTAAGAGGGGAGGAAAGCAGTCATAGAAATAGGAAAGGGGCCAGGACAAGGCAATGGAGAGATGGTGCTGGTGAGGACTGGGCACAGGGAAGAGCAGGAGGAAAGTAAAAGGCAAGCTTCCTGTTCACCTGATCCTCTGCTCCAAGATCTTCCAATTTGGGAATGAGCTGCACAGATGGGCACCAGTAATCCGTTACCAGTAACAGGTTAAGGACTCAAAGCCTTAAGTGTCTACCTTAATGATAGGTGAGTGGATATTAAAAGTGACTCTTGGTTGACATAAATCTCATGCACATATGCTTTCTTCAGTGGGAGAGAAAGGGTGAATTTGTAGGCAGGCTACTGGGAACTGCGGTAGTTCTGGTGAAATCGCTGCTTATGTGTGGTTCAGAGGAAGACAAGTTGATGCTGAGAGAACTTGAGTGATTTTCCCAGGGTCACATGATTGATGTGAAGCATGGCTGGGACTGGAAACCTGGTTACCTGGCCCAAGTCAGGCCCCTTCTATTACCCCACCCAAACCTACAGGTTTTCTTCGAATGACTCAGCATGGAATCAAGGAACTGCGCATCTGGGACTCAACCTTGGGCTTAATCAAATTCCCATTTTCAGAGGTGGAGGTGAGAAATTTATGTTCAAGCCCAGTGACTTAAAGAGAGAAAAGAAAAAGAAAAGAGGCAACGATAAGGAGAGAAAAAAAGCCACAACCAGGCTGAGTAGAATTTGGAGAATCTCAGAGACAGTCTCAGGCTTCCTTCCTCTTTGTAATGAAGCAGCTGTTTCTTTCCCCTCAGCCAATGTAGCCACTTATTAGTTGCCAGGTATTTGTTGAGCACCTACTATGTGTTAGGCACAATTCTAGGTGCTAGGGATACAATGATGAACAAGACAGATGATGGCGCTACATTCACAAAATACCGTTTCTAGTGGGGACTTGGAGAGCTCAGAACTTTTCAGATCTGAGACATCAAATTCTTAGGAGACTAATTTTTTCTTCTTCTCTCTTTCCCTCTCCCTCTCTCTCTCTGTCCTTCCCTCCCTCTTTCTCTCTTTGGTAGGGTGGAAATGGAGCAGGGGAAGGTGCTAAAGAAGTAAATTGGTTCGGGAGCAAGGAGGCCTTCTTTCTCCATGGCACGCAGAAGCAGAACAGTAGTCGGTTTGATGGGTTAACAATAATCACTCGGCGAAGGAGGGAGAGAAGATGTAACGAAGCCCTGAAGCCTGGGATTTCTCTTTGTCTACATCATATCTCTTCTCATTGTTCTCTTTGCCAACCTCCTGGCCTACGTGCCTTCGTGGGGCAGGTCTGCCAGCCCCACCCTGCACCCGTCCACATCCTCCTGCTCAGCCTGATGCTGGAGGAACTCCTGTTGCTGCTGCTGCCGCTTCCCTTCAAGATCGTTGAGGCTGCGTATAATTTCTCCTGGCCGTTGGAGGACATGCTCTGTGCTCTCGCTGGCTATGGTTTCTACCGCGGCATGTACTGCAGAACATGGCTCCTGGCAGATATCAGCATCGAGTGCTACCTGGGAGTAGTTGTTCTCGTGCAGTACAGCTACTGCACGAGAACAGGCTGAGTAGAATCAGAACTTTTCTAATTCTACTCAGCCTGGTTGTGGCTGCATGTCCCACCAGCCCATGTGTGGAGTGACTGCTGCTCTGGTCTTCCAGATCTTGTCTTTTAGGCAATGCAGCATGTAATCATTGTCCAATACTTACCA
>NW_011896264.1:3408-3737 GCF_000151845.1 Pteropus vampyrus | reverse complement strand
AAGGCCACAGCCTGCCCAATCGGGGCTCCAGGAAGTGGGGCCGCCACAGCAGTGCTCACTCGGGGACCAGGCCGGGCCATGTGAGGCCTCCATGGGCCCAGACAGCCTAGGTAGCACCTGAGGTATAATGTGGCCAGCCCTTCCTGGGCAGAGCGTGTGTGCCCTGTGGAGGGGCTGCCCTCTGAGAGCGTAGCCACCACCATCCCCTTGTCCAATGAGGACACTAAGGCTGTGAGGCTGTGAGGCTGTGGGGGTGGGGGCAGGTAACATGCAGGTGTGAGTTTCCCAGGGCTGCCCTGACAAATTTGCACAACCTTGGTGCCTTAAAA
>NW_011896264.1:0-3358 GCF_000151845.1 Pteropus vampyrus | reverse complement strand
AAGGCCACAGCCTGCCCAATCGGGGCTCCAGGAAGTGGGGCCGCCACAGCAGTGCTCACTCGGGGACCAGGCCGGGCCATGTGAGGCCTCCATGGCCCCAGACAGCCTAGGTAGCACCTGAGGTATAATGTGGCCAGCCCTTCCTGGGCAGAGGGTGTGTGCCCTGTGGAGGGGCTGCCCTCTGAGAGCGTAGCCACCACCATCCCCTTGTCCAATGAGGACACTAAGGCTGTGAGGCTGTGGGGGTGGGGGCAGGTAACATGCAGGTGTGAGTTTCCCAGGGCTGCCCTGACAAATTTGCACAACCTTGGTGCCTTAAAACGTCAGAAATCTATTCTCTCACAGTTCTGAAGCCAGAAGTCCCAAATCCAGGTGTCAGCAGGGCCATGCTCCCTCTGGAAGCTCCAGAAGAGGGTCCTTCCTGCCTCTCCCAGCTCCCAGGGGCCCCAGGCACAGCTTTCTCCTGGCTGCATCACACCTTCTCTGCCTCTGTCTTCACATGGCCTTCTTCCTCGCATTTCTCCTTTGTGTGTCTCTTCTTATAAGGACATTTGTCATTGGATTTAGGGACCACTGGATGATCCAGGATGGTCTCATCTTGAGATCCTAACTTGATTACATCTGCAAAGACCCTTTTTCCAAATAAGGATGTAATCACGGGTTCCGGGTGGACGGATCTCTTGGGGGCCACCATTCAACCCACTATTCAAGATCATGTGGATCATGTAGTGAGGCTAGACTGAACCCCGGAGCCTGACTGCAGACCCTGTTCAACTCCACGGTCCCACCCTGCCCCGTGAGAATGACCGTAGCAGGGCCTTACAGCTGAGGCCCGTCTGTCTGTGTAAATGTAACAGAATCCTGCAGCAGATGCCACTACTCTAGCCATGCAATGGAGTCAAGGCCAAGGCCCCTTGAGCTGACAGAGCCCCCAAGAATGTGGCCCCGCCCACAGCACAGGTAGCCACAGCCCCCTGGGTGCCTTACACCCTCAGCTAGGAGATATGTCGCGAGAGAGGCCGCAACTGGCCCAGTGCCTCAGTTGGCTGAGGGCCTCAGCAAGAGTCAGGGTACAGACCTTCCAGAGAGTGAGCAAGGGTCCTGTGAGGGGTATGGGAGCAGCAGTGTTCTGGGGTCCCCACCAATCTGTGGGGAGTAAATGGAATTGACCTCAGCATCACTTAGGTTCAGTTTCTGGCTTTGCTGAGGGGCTTGGGGGAAGTGCTTGGTTCGGTGCCTCGGTTCCCCCACCAGGCCTGATGCTAAGCATGCTAGGTGGATTAACTCATTCAAGCCTCATACTACCCTGAGGAGGTAGGAAGTATTGGGGACCCCATCTTATAGATGTGGAAACCAAAGCCCAACTCTTCCACGGCTACCTTCACCAGCCTGTTCTGCAGAATCAGGGACCCAGCCAATGGGAAGGGGCTGGGAGGACCGTGCGGAGGTGATAGGGGTGGGTCTTGTCAACATCATCATCCTCCACTCTATGCCACCCCAGCACAGGCAGCAGGGATGACCTGGCTTCATACATGCATCCTGGGCACAGGCAACTTTGTCAGTGCCACTCTGGCCTGTGCGAGGGTCACGTGTGTCCCTGACAGAGCAGCAGGGATCTCCAGACCATGCGTGTCCCTGACACAGCAGCCATGGTTCCCAAGCTGTGCACCTGCATGCTCTAATCCAGCTGCAGTTACCCCTCATTGTCCTATCTCTGCAGCCCATTGTCTCCAGGAGTGGTCTTGCCACAGGGGCTGTCCTGGCTCCCAGAAGCCAGGCACCAGCTATCATCTCTGTAACTGGGCAGCCCTCCCTCCTCTGCCCTGCAGCCCCCCGGCTTCTCCTGGGGGCCAGGGCTACAGAGGTGGGCTGGACCTGGGCAGGCAGCAGGGCTGGGCAGTCACCACAGCACGTGTTCCTCATACCACTGATGTCTCTCCCCACAGACGAGCTGGAGCAGGTCCTGCAGGATGGACAGAAGTGCGTGCAAGCTCGACACAGCCTCGCTGAGGGCCTGTCTTGGGGTCCATTCCGAGGAAGCATCCAGAGCAGAGCCTCTTCTCCCGGGCAGGCAGAACCGGTAAGAAGCCCCACCATGGCCAGCCCACCCACCTTCCACAGCCAAGGCACATCCCATCCAGGGCCCAGGCCCCTTTGACCCCCTGAATCAGGCGCAGGTTAGATTCCAGCCCAGGAGCTCCCACCACTCCGTGGGAGATGTGAGTGTTGAGACCAGGAGGGCTGGGAGCACAACGAAGGCTTCCTAGAGGAGATAATGGGGGTCATATAGAACCTTGGGTGAAATAGGGAGGGCTTCCTGGAAGAGGGGTTTTTAAGTGGACCCTTAATGGATGAGAAGTTGGTGAAGCCAAGGAGAAGGGCATTCAATGTGAGGAAGCAATAAGGAGTCAGGTGGTGAGTCCGGATCTGGCTTGTGGCTAGTGCATCAATTATGGGAAATGAGTAAGCTTGGGGCAGCAGAATGGGCAGCATATAGTATGATGGAAACTGGGAGGGGCCTGTGCATTCTGAGTGTTCAGGAAACACCTCCTAGTCCTAACGGCCCCTGTCTTGGAGGCCAGGTGGTACCTAGGTTGGTCCCTTCAAGCCCAGGCTCAGGCACTCCAAATGTGCAGGTACAGCCATGACCTGGGCCCTTTTTGATTTCTGATGTGGCATTCAGGTGTGGATTGGTCCAGGGTACACACTGGCTGGTAGGTGCCCCATGGTGCTGGGTCTCCTGGTCTCAAGTCCCCAGGTATAGGCCTCCAATCAGCTTCCATATAGTCAGCAGGAAGTAATGGGTTGTGTGGGTGGGGCTCCTCCCTCAACACTGGCACCTGGAGGCCAAATGCCGCCCTGATAGCCCTAACCAGCTCCAACCTAGCAGTTAGGGCCCTCCCTCCTCTGTAGTGTTTAGAGCAGTCTCTGGAGGCCATGAGCTTCCCGTCACTGGAGGCATTCAAGCAGCAGTTGAGTCGTCAGAGGCTAGGCTGTTGGGCGCAGTTAATAGTTGGAATGAGGAGTAAGTGAGCTGGGAACTCTTCGGTTCTCATCTCTGAACTCTCAAAGTGTCAAGAAGACCTGTGAGCAGTGACGCGGCAAAGGCAGGGTGGCTGAGGACGGGGGGGTCTCGGCATGTTCTGAGTGTCCAGACTCTCCCAACACCATACTATGCGCCCATCCTTACAGCCTCTCTTTGCTTCCTCCCTCCCGCCCTGAGTCAGGGATCACTGTCCCTATTCTACAGATGAGGAAACTGAGACTTCAAGAGCTTAAGTGACTTTCCGAAGTCATCGAATCAAATAACAGAGGGTCCACCCAACCCCAGAGACGCCTGCAGGCTCTAAAAGGACAG
>NW_011896263.1:3597-4655 GCF_000151845.1 Pteropus vampyrus | reverse complement strand
CTCTAGGGCACAATCCTTCTTGCCTCTTCCAGCTTCTGGTAGTTCCAGGCATTCCTTGGCTTGAGGCTGCATCTCACCAATCTGTCTTCCTGTGGCCTTGTCCTGTTCTCCCTTTGGGTCTCTCTTCTGGGTGTCTCATGTGTGTGTCCAGGGACACTTACCCACTGGATTGAGGGCCCACCCAGATCATCTAGGATAATTTCATCTCAAGACCTTCAACTTGATTACATCTGCATAGACCTTGTTTCCAAATAAGGTCATGTTTGCAGGTTGTAGGGGTTAAGATGTGGACATATCTTTTGGGGATCTAAACCCACTATAACGTTATTAGAAACAAAATAATACATGGTAAAGGGGCCAACGACTTAAGGGAGGGACTGGGACTTCAAGGTGTACTTCATTGATGAAAGTGACAAATGAACACAGACTTGATGAGAGGAGAGAGTAAACCATGCCAATATTTAGGGAAAGACACTCCAGCAGAGACATCGGCCAGTGCAAAGGCCCTGAGGCAGAGTGCCAAGGGTCTTTCAGGAACAAGGAATCAGTGCAGAAGCCTTGAGTGGAGTTGAGCACAGGGACAGAGAAGTAAAGCCCAAGAATAGTGGGGAAGGGCCTACCAGCCATGGGAAAGACTTGGCTTTTACTCTGAGAGAAACAAGTGCCACCGAAGGGCTCAAACCAACTTTCTCCTGCCTCAACCCTCCAAGGGTCATGTCCTGGCCTGGGTGGGCAACAAACTTCCTGGCTCCCCCAATTGAGCTACTCAGATATATATATCAAAAGATGCCATGGCTTGAAATTCCTAGGACATTCTCTGGGGAATTTCTAATTTCCAACTGAACTCAGGGAGACGCAACTTTTTAATCCAATGCATGCCTCATGTTCTGGGTCAGGAAGGGCCACTAACGGCCCTGAAGGCAATTACCAACCCTCCCACCTGCCCTCGGAGCCCAGAGTGTGGGTGAGCACCTACTGTGTCTCAGACATTTTCACAAATACTTCTTAATTTAACCCTCACAACAACTCCCTAGTGAGGAATTATCAGCTCCATTTCA
>NW_011896263.1:0-1172 GCF_000151845.1 Pteropus vampyrus | reverse complement strand
CAACTGATGCATGGATCAACAAAGTGTGGCCTATGCACACAATAGAATAACATTCAGCCACAAAAGGGAATAAAGCACTGACACATGCTACAACATGTATGAATCCCTAAAACATTGTGTTTAGCGAAAGAAACCAGACATAAAAGGTCATGGACTGTATGATTCCTTTTATATGAAATGTCTCAAATAGGTGAACCCATAGAGACAGAAAGCAGATCAGAGGTTGCCAGGGGCTGAGGAGACAGGGCAGTGAGGGTTTCCTTTGCGGATGGTAAAAGTGGTTTGGAACTAGATAGAGCTGGTGGTTATACAACATGATGACTGTACTAAATGCCACTGACTTGTACACTTTAACATGGCCAAATTTAATGTTCCATAAATTTTACCTCTAAATGAATTAATTAATTAATTAATTGATTGATTTTTTTTATCTTGAAGTCCCAGAGACCAGAAGTCCAAAATCAGTCTCACTGAGCCAAAATCATGGTACCGGTGAGCCTAGTTTCTTCTGGAGGCTCTAGGAGGGAATCTCTTTCCTTGCCTTTTTCAGCTTCTAGACATTGCCTGCATTCCTTGGCTGGTGGCCCCTTTATACTTCAAATTGGGCAGTCTGACAATCTCTCCACTTCATATAACCTTCTCTTGACTTTGTCTCTCCTGCCTTCCTTATAAGAACCCTCGTGATTACATTAGACCCACTCGGATAATCCTGGATAATCTCCCCATCTTAAGATACCTAACTTAATTATATCTGCAAATCCCTTCTGCATGTAGCATGACATTCACAAATCCCAGGGATTAGGAAGGGGTTGATTATCTTTAGGGGGTCATTATTCTGCCACCTTGATATTAGCCTTGGTTCCTCACTGTTTAGATTTCTCTAGAGTGGAGACCCTGCCTGTCTTTGGTCATCAGGCTGAGTCAATTTGTCTCAGCCAGCAGCATGGACCCTCCTCCCAAGGCACCAATGGAGCAGGACGGAAACTGCCTGGTCTCTTTCCCTAAGAGTCAACCAGATGAGCAGAGCAGAGGGCTTCAGATCCTGGGCTAGGTACATAGAAAGCTGACAGTGGTACACTGATAAACCAACTTTCAGAGGGAAAAGCTCTGATTTGTACTGTGTGCCAAGATGTGAATACTCCCACTGTGGCCAATTGCATGCTACCAGAGTG
>NW_011896262.1:3332-5034 GCF_000151845.1 Pteropus vampyrus | reverse complement strand
TATAGAATCCGAAACCCTTAATGAAATATTAGCAAGTAGAATTCAGCAATATCTGAAAAGAATCATGTGCCACCCAGAGACGCAAGCCCAGTTCAACACTTGAAAATCGACCTGTACAATCCGCCATATTAGAAGGTAAAAAAGAAAAAAAAAATATCAAACGATCATTGCAATTGATGCAGAAAATTGCATATTGATGTACATAACAAAATCCAATACACTTTCATGATAAAAACTCAAAAAATTTTTGAAAAAAAAAAATATATATGTATATATTTGAATGGGGGGACTTCCAGAGGGGCAATGGGCCAACGGATAGCGAGCAGGGAGCAGGCAAAGGTCATGGCATCTTAAGAACCAGTACGTGTGCTCTCCAGCTGAGCGTGAGCTTGGCCCTCGCATCCTAGGCTTTTTCTTCGCCATGCTGAGTGCCTTCCACTTATCTACCTCTGGCTGACTCAGAAGGTACTGTCCTCACCAGAACCTTCTTGGCTAGCAAAGCCCCCTTGGAAGTAACATGAGATGGTACCGTTTATATTTGATATTGTCCAGTCGAGGCCCCCCACGTGGCCTACATATGGACTTAGACAGGAATCGTGGATGTTACAGGTGGCTCATTACATTTCTCTCTCTTTTAACTCTGTTAATTTTTGCATCTGTAATAAAGAAACATGGAAGTTTTAACTCACTTTCAAAAAGGACGCTGTAACCAAAGTGCGGCTCTTTTGGAGTTTGTATCTTACTTCATCTAACTGATCTGGTAAGACTCATGCTTCTCCCATTTATAGTAGGAAGAAAAAATAATGTGTTTTCATAGGATAGTCTCCTTTAATTCTCAAAACGAAAGTTATTTGAAGGTGTGGCTGAAATTTAAATCAACAAGACAAAAAGGTGGTTCCACCTGGACAAGGAGAAGTGCCCGCTTAGTCATCAGAATGGCCTATTTCTGCTTCACTGGTCCCCATTCCCGGGGTTACCTCGGAGGCGATGGAGGTGAAGCCGCCGCTGAAATGCACGTGCTTGTGGATCTCGCTGCCGTTGGCTGTCAGGAGCCAGGCCCCGAGGGCCTGGTCTCCACCGGCCGACTGGTTGCCGTGACTCTGATTGGGGTGGAGCTCTGCCAGGTCCCAGTGGTACGACGGCGTGGCCCCGACCAGTGTGATGAGGATGGCTTCTGTGGCCACGTAGAGCTGCAGGAGCAAACACACAAAACCATCTAAAGTTCGCTTTCTGGCTTTGGTGTTTTTACAAGCCACAGGTATAAGACACCTCAGAAACAAGAGAGAAAAATGTTAGAAGGAAGCTTCACGACCTAACCGCTAACACAGTCAGCAGCAGCCCCACCTGTAAAGTGCCTGAGACATTTTTCCGAGCATTTTCCTCTACATGGGAGACCTGTCTGATGCTGAGGACACTGCGCGTGGCTGTTCGACACTGGACGGGTGGGGGAGGATGTTACTGGCTCTGATTTAGAAGACTAACGTTCCAATTATTTTCTCCTCAACCCTCAGTTCAGGTAAGCAGTCACCAGGGTCTAGGAGTATTTCAGCCTTGGATTTACGATCTAAACAAGAAAACTTTTTGTGACATAGTTAAATGTCTCAGAAATCTGTATGTGTACACATATATATATGAGAACGAGAGTGCTTTATTAAAGCAGGTAAGCATAATAAGTACTTGAGTAGGTACTATTTTAAAATAT
>NW_011896262.1:0-1642 GCF_000151845.1 Pteropus vampyrus | reverse complement strand
GGAAAAAGCCGTGTTCTAGGGAAAAGAGGAAATGTTTCCAAGGGCCCTCTGATCTGAGGGGTGGTTCATCGTGGAGGCTGCTGTTCTCGGCAGAAGCGACAACGTGTAGAAAGCAGTTGGAAAACAAAGAGGGGGAGCCGACACACACCTGATCCGTAACGCGGGGCGCAACGCCATGGAATTGGTCCGTATTGTGTGCACTCATCAGCAATATTCCCAGCAATCTGTAGGCTGAATAGGCGCCTTCCACCTCTCCTCTTCTCTGTCCTCCTCCCACCGCACAAGGTTCCCATGCCCATCCTGAGTGCGTGTGCGCACAGCTGAGCACACAGGGGCGCGGCTTGATGTCACCAGAGGGTCAGAGACATGCAGCTCTTCTGGGCTCTGCAGCCTCCAGAAAACGGAGTCAGTGTTTCCGCCGTCTCCAACACACGCGGTCAGGCTCGGGTTCGCTAAAGGCAAAGGAGACAGAGGACGCAGGCGGCTCCGATTCTGTATGATCGATGCTTTGGAAAGGGCACGGCAAGGGCCGGCTAAAAGGTGACGCTGAAACTTTGCACGGAGCCTGACGTTGGGTCCTCCACCCCGGAGCCACACGCATGGGTCGTACGGTCAGACGAAGTCAAAGATGGTTTAGCTCTTACCTCCTCACGGCGATGCATCGCCTACAGGAGTGGCTGTTCTCGTTTGCCGTCTCTGACTGTGACAGTGTCATCGAGCTCACATCCTGCTTCTTTCCCCCAGAGTACGAGTCTTCTCTGCTATCACTCCACGACTACCAGGCGCACACTCACCCACATATTCCTGTCTAATGAATCGCACCCATCAGCAGATGGGCCTTCAAGGCACGATGAAAACCACCATCCATTCTCCTTCCGAGTGGGACGAACAACACCTCAAATAAATCATTATCTTCTCTAGTGCTACCTCCAGGGAAAGAAAACAAGTACCACAGATGGCTGGGGTTTTTTTTTTTTACCCCCTTTCAATGTAATTATAATTAGAAAAGTGACTAAAATGCACTGGGGGATTGAAATTTTAAAAGTTTCAAAACCTTTAAGGTTTTCAAAGTAATTGTACACTAACAGCATTATAAGCTTTTATAATACTCAGGAAACAAACAAACAAAAAAACCCTTCCATAATTATCTCATCACAATATCATGTGCTATGAAGTCATGATGTTTATGTTGTAAGCAGGAAAAGTAAGCTACTGAGTGATTGAGTTCAAGGTTACAAATAACACTGATAGCAAAAGCAGGATGAGATTTGGGAGCCACCTGACTTTGGGGCCAGAGGGGGAAAAAGTGTGTGTGGGGAGGGGGAATCAAAGCTATTTTATTGTTGTCATTATCGTTATCTAAATGACTCGGCCAAAAGCATTACCTGAGCAAGACTGTATCATGAAGTCAAGACCAAATGCCCAGTGCCCAGCATAAAGTATATTCCATAAATATTTTGGGGGTGACACGCTGATACTATTTTTTGAATTTAAAAACTTTAGTTGCTGTGCCCTGAATAACTGGTGCCTCTAAGTCCAGGAGGATTAAAGAACTGAAAAGGGAGTAACTATGTAATAGTATTACATAGCATAACCATAATGCTATGTAATACTATTTTAATAGTATTAATACTATTAGTAT
>NW_011896261.1:3920-5845 GCF_000151845.1 Pteropus vampyrus | reverse complement strand
CTGAAATAGGTCATATAAGTAATTATTTTAATAATTCTAAATTATGTGCCTGGGACAGTGCTAGTATGGCATTGTCCCTTCTAATGATCATAGAACCTCTCTTTACTCTCAGAAGTGATCTAGTTTAGTGATAAATCGTGCGGTAACACAATTTGTAATTGAATGTGGTACTTTGAGTACAGTGGGAAAGGCTGAGTTTGGCAGTGACACTCAAAATGGCGTGAAATTAAGATATGCAAAGTATGTTGTTTATTGCGCATTTTGATTCTTGATATGTTGTATTTAAGAGTTAGCTGCAGGCGACAAATGCCCATTATGGTTTTTGAAAGATCAATGAAAATTAATGCTAGCCATTCCTTTTAGATCTTGAGCTTATGTGATTCAGATTTCTGTATGAGATGAGTTATTACTGAATCGAAGAGAAATCTGCAGTGTTTAACGTAACGTTGGAAACACAAACTTAACTTCGTAGACATAAAAGTTTGTTTTAAGTTTGTAGGAGCAACCTGTGATCACGTTTTTTAATCCAGCGACTTGAGGGTTCAGTGTCAGCGATGGGAGAGAGACTGGTGGATGGGAGCCATCCTCGGGTGCTGTCCCGGGGAAGAGGGAAGCGCGTGTGGCAAAGTGTGTCCATGCGCGTGTCTATTCTTAACATTAGTGCCCGATTGGTACCGTTCACATGTCGCTGTTGCTGCCGTGTCCCGGGGGGCCAGGGGACCCTTCCATGTGCCATCTCTGCCGGCATGGCCCCACACCCTCTCCCCGCCTCAGTGGGGACGGTGATGCCGCGGTCACCAGCGTCCACAGGTGATCGATCGCAAAGCCTGCGTCGAGCAGGCACAACTTTATATTTTATGTCAGGTCTGGAGGCTCCTTATTACTTTGCTATTAACTTTATACCACATAGGACAATGTCTGACACACACAGGCATCTGTCTTCTTGGCATTTATCTGCCACTGTGGCACAAATCAAACCCGATTCTTTAGTACCGAAGTCGGGTCTTAAGACTGTTTGCTTCAGCCAGCAGCTTAGGACAGCTCAGTCTGGGCCCTCCGCTCTTACGCTGGCTTTATAAGATCTAAGCAACGCACTCCATTTTTTTCCAGGCCAGAATTGAATGGTGCCTTTGAAATCTGTATTTCTCTGCTGTGTTCCTCTTTGCCGTGGTTTACCTTTTTACCACAGAGCGCCCACGCAAATTACAGTCAGCTGGGAAAGGAATGGGAATCGGAAGTGTTGCAGACAGCGTGAATAATTCCCCACTGCAGCCCGGGCTGTCTGGGGGCTGAACCAGAGCGTCTTCTGTCCCGAGATTTACTTCCATCACCTGTCAGAGACCCTTGATTCAAGGGCACAAGAGCACATCCTCACGTGTCGTTGGTGAGTCTTGGCCGGCTTAATAACCGCCAGCCCAGCCCGCACAAAAGGGTGTGTGACGTGTGCGTTTCCCAGAGGAGCGTCCAGCCTGACCGACCGCTGCCACACGGAGGGCACTGCTCTGCCCGTGGCCACTCTGGTGTCCCCGCCACTCCGGCCCCCACCACTCGCCCAGAGGTACCTGAAAGGCAGCGTGTTTCAGGGCTATTGCTTGTCAAGGAAAGTATGAAGATCAACGCAGTCTAAACTAACGCGCACCGTTATGTCATCTTAGGGAAAAACCGGAGGGAAGGAAGTCCACCTTCGTTCTGCTCTTTTCAGTAGGATGTTTACAGGTCATCCTGTTGCCTGACAGTCGCATTGTCCAAGAGTTAATGTCTTACAGCGTTATCCGCTCCCCTGGCTTTGGGAAGACGTTCCCGGTGCCCCAAACCAGTTCCATCTGTTCATCAAACCTTCTTCCTTAAGTGTACACACCTCTTTATATGTGCCCGTCTCATTGCAAGCATGAACAAATATTAGTAAACTGAAATTCTTAAAAAAA
>NW_011896261.1:0-1965 GCF_000151845.1 Pteropus vampyrus | reverse complement strand
CTAAAGAATATACGTGCATGGCAAATGTGCACATAAAAAGATCCTCAGCGTCTTTAGAGAAATACAGATTCGAAGCCCTGACCACACCACACGTGGGTGACATGGAGCAAAGGGAGCGCTCATGAACACTTGTTAGGGATGTAAAGTGGTCAGACCATTTCGCAAAAGACTTTGGCAGTTTTTTAGAAAATTAACGTACCTACCATATGACCTATTCGTTCCACTCCTGGATACTTACCCAAGAGAAGAGGAAATGTATGCTCAAGCAAAGACTGGCACATGAAAGTTTATGGTGGCTTTATTGGCAGTGCCGCCAAATGAAAACAGCTCAAATGTCCTTCAGTGGATGAATGGATAAACCAACTGTGGTGCATTCATATAAAGGATAGCTGCTCAGCAGTAGAAATGAATGGAATGTTCATGCCAGGAGCACCATGAGCGGGTCACAGAAAAATGCTGAGAGAAGGCCAGAGAGAGCTTATATTGCATATTTCCTTTTTATCAGCTTCTGGAAAATGCCAGTTACTATCTGGTGACAGAAAGCAGTGAGTGTGTGCTTGGGGGTGGCACGGGCAGGGGAGAAAAGAGGGTACAGGGAAACTTTGGGGGACGATGGATGTGTTCATCGTCTTGATCATGGCGGTAGTTTCATTGTGCCTCTTATGGTCATTCTGGATAGCTGTGTCGTTAGTGAAGTAATTAATAATATGTGTGTTCTCATCCAGATGATGCTTCACTTCGTGTCCTGTTTTCCATGTGACACTGGTGTACACTTAAAATACTCTTCATTGAGTTTGATGACCAAGTCAGTTCTTATAATAAATGAGGAAGTGTTTAGATATGCTTATGTGTGGATGTTTATGTTTCCATGACAGAATACCCCTGTGTCAAATCTGAAGAGATTGAGCTATTTTCTTTAGCCGTGTACAGTAATATATACAATACAATACAAAGATCCTGTATTGTGTCTCAGATAAAAGCAAAACCTGTCATCGTCATGAAAGTGAGTTTTTGTATGAGTCAGTTCAGTACAATTGAGTTGTCCGTAGCAATTTAAGTGACTCGACCAGAAGTTAATAAACTGAGAACAAAGAGTTATTCAGGCTGACCCTGGGTGACCCCTCAGTTGGGGTGTTGTAGATGGCATTTATTTTATGGACAATATGGCTAAAAGAGCCAGAAATCTCTCTCAACTCCAAGATTTTTACTGTACTTTGTATATGGTCTTTTTCAAAGAATAAATGAAGTTTTTGCTGGTAGGATCTGCTAAGGGGTATCTTTATGTTAAATCCACTATGTGAAACTGTTGTCTTATGTAAACTGTAGGTTTGTCTTTTTACTGGAGGTGAGACTTGGCTGGGAACCATTTGTGGGCCCCCACTTTGGTCCTTGCGAGGGGTCTTCACAGTGACCAGTGTTTTGGCAGTCTTGTTATGGTGGTGATCAGAAGGATGATCGCTGAGCACCCTGCCAAGGTGCTGGGTTTGTCCTTCCTTCCTGAGACCTCACAGTTACCCTGCTTGTTTGGGTGTCATCCTCCTGACCTTACGTGGGGTCTAACAGGTAGGGAGTGAATTCTGGCAGAATCTGGATTGGGATCGAAGTCCAGGTGGCCTCTCGTAACTGTTAGCTTGTGCTGCAGTGACAGATAAAATATCATCAGATGAGTTGTGTGTGCATCCAGTTAAAGGTTGCTGTAATTATGGGACAGGCCATATAAATAGGCCCAGAGAATGTAGGACAAATTTCTAAATGTTCTGCTTTTCAGGACCAACATAGATTTCTTGCTAGCTGAATGATGTAGAGTAATTTTAACCCAAGATATTTTAGCCTTCATTTTCCTACATAAGTCTTATAAAATTATTTTAAATACACTGGAAATAAGAAGTAACAGGTAGACTTATCGAGCATATAGTAAGTCGTGCCCCCATATCCTTGGCGGCTGCGTCCCAAGACCCCCGTGGA
>NW_011896260.1:6086-8415 GCF_000151845.1 Pteropus vampyrus | reverse complement strand
AAGCTTGAAAGAACAGATTTTGGTAGTATATTCAGATGAGATTCATGATGAAGTTTATCAGACACATTCCATATTATGCACAATCGGAACTGTGCTACATCGCAATCAGGTAAGCACCATCATTCTCCCTCCCCACCCATGAAAACAAAATTAAATGTCAATCAGTTCTTTTTGTACACAGATGAAAGTCAAAACTCAACTTGCTATTTAATAATCCTCATTTCTGGCCCCAGTTGTTTCTGTAACCTAATCCTCCTTGCTCCCTATCTGGCCCCAAAAAAGTAATTCCTGCACACGTGATTTCCATTTTCTCTTCTGCCGCCGTGCTCAAGCTGTTCTCCCTTCCTCTGATGGCATCCCAGCACCCCACTTCTGCCACCCCTCATTTTTCTAAGTCTTGCCTTTTTTTCAAGATCTTCCTTACCACTTAGACAGCATCATCCTCACTGCAACAACAGTAATTATATCTCAGATTTAGATATCACCACAGAAAACTGGCATGAAAACACAAAATGTTGTTGGCCAGGAACCAATAAAATATTTATAGCCAGTAGCTTAGTGGCCTTAGAAAAGCATAATTATTTTATCTCATCTCATCATTTCTATGGGTCAAGAATTCAACTGGGTGGTTCTGACTCAAGGTCTTTCATGTGGTAGTTTTGAAACAGTGGAGAGCTGAACTATTCAGAGACTCTCTTTCTCCCTGTAGTCTCAAGGCTCCTCCACGTGCTCTCTATCTGGGCTGATTTGAAAATCCTCCTAGTAGGACGACTTACTTAGAGGCAGAAAGCTTAAAGAGCAAGCATTCCAGCAAGCAAGGCACAATTTAAATTGTCTTGTTTGACTTAGCCTCAGAATTCACATAGAATCGCTCCTATCAGATTGTATCAGTCAAAACAGTCATAAAGGCCTGCCCAAAGCCAAGAGGAAGTGACACAGACCTCAACTTCTGTTGGAAAGAATGTCAAATCACATTGTAAAAGCGTGTGAGATGTGAAATGTTTTTTGTAAACTTCTTTAAAACATACGATGGGCTACAGTAGATTATTTTTTTAAAATAAATTCCTTATTTCTAGATCCTGCCATTTCTCCACCAAACAACAAATTTCAGATAACTATTCAACTGTTATATTTTTACATAGTTTTTAAATTAGGGGTGCTTTTAAAAAGTCATATTTTAATAACATTTGCATGTGGTAAATTACTCTTTCCAAAAATACCAAAATATGCTTAGTGATGAAGAGAAAAAGGTAAGTCTAGTTCCACATTTTATTGTTATATATCTTATGAAATACAAGAAAATTTTGTCCCAGAGATGCTGGGATAATGTAAAACAACCAGCAAATGATCAAAGGACAAATGCATCTGTCTTTAGATTCCAGCAAATAATAGGCCAAGGGTGATGCAGTCAGTAAAATCATGGTCATGGACCCTACCATTTTTATCACTGCCTAGTTTCCTGTCAGCAGATAAGCATGACCTAAAACACAATGTTCCCTGGTGGTACATTTCACAGTTTAAACAGTAACCATCTTGAATATGATAATGGTGCTTCTGCAGTGTAATCCTTCATAACCTTATTGAAGCTATTACTTATGTAGTCAGGTCCAGGTGGGTGCGGCCATCAAAAAACAGATCAAAGATACTTTTGAAATAACTGACACTATAAAGATACATTTCATAAAGATACATTTGCAATAACTTGGACTTGTTTAACATCATGAAAATATATATATTCCATAGCTAGATTCTATATAATGCTAATTTCCTTTTTCATTCACTTTGTTTATAGCCGGCAACACTCCCAGAGTCCCCTCCTCCAAATTCTGAAAATCATTCTGGCTCGAAATGAATCTATCTTGTCATCCTCTCTCATCCTCTTTTCTCCAAATTTGTCACCATAACACTCTTGTGATGGCATATTCCTTCCCCATGAGAACACTCTTCGACACGAACACTCAATGTTAATACTTCTTTCTCAGATCACTCTTTCAACGCTAAGTGTGAAAAGCAGTCTGCATGTCACTGAGGCATGTTGCATTATCAAGAAAACGTCAATACTTAATGGGTAAGTATTGAGGGCCAGAGCAGGATTCCACAGACTTTAATATGTATCCGAATCTCCTGGGAATCTCCTTATATTCTGATCCAGTGATTGTGGGCTGAGCCTAAGACTCTGCATTTCCAACCAGCTGCCAGGTAACGTTGATGCTGCTGCTCTGGGAACCACACTTGGAATAGCGAGGGCCTATTTTTAAATTGTGGTTTTCAGTTATTTAGATTTTTAACTGCTTGCTTTGAACTCTTTTCCATTTTCTAAAGATTTTGG
>NW_011896260.1:0-2356 GCF_000151845.1 Pteropus vampyrus | reverse complement strand
TCAGTTGCTTCCATGTCCTGGCCACTGTGAATAGTGCTGCCATCAAATAATTTTAAATGTTTGTAAATCAAATTGATGCAAATAAAATGTAGGCAAAATCCCTTCACTAGAAATACCTGAATCTTTTAATTTTTTTTGCTAATAACATTAAAATGTTATTGAGGTCAACATGTAGCTAGAAATCATAAATCCAAGAGTTAGATCTGAAGTTTACCTGTCTCCTTATAATGAATTTTAATATAAAAGTAAATTATGTATTCTTTCCCCAAAATAGTAATTCTCCCCTAAAATTCTCCCCATTTCTCCTATTTGTATGTTTTAGTATATATACATGTATGCACCATAGGTGGTAAAACTGGGCTTTCCTAGTTGAGACAGATATTTAAATAAAGGTAAAAAAGAATTTTAAAAAAGAGAAAATTGAAGTCCATTCTTTCAGTTGAAGAACTAAGGTAATAAAAAACTTTTGATCATTGTTCTTCTCTACCCTTGCAAATACATATGTAATCAAAAACGGAAAACATCTGGTGTACAAGATTCTCTTTTTCCATAAAGCATGTCAGAAACAGAGCTGAATGAAGGGCAGACCAGGCAGGCTGGGCTGTTGTCAAGGGCACCATTTTCTAAGAGTTACTAAGAGAGTCGTGAAAATGTCATGAGATGGAGAAAATTGCATTTGCCACATTGCATCTTATGGAGAGAGGAGTAATGGGTTTGAACAAAACACTTGAGGTAGGTCTGAGATCCCAAGAGACATTATTCAAGCCTGACTTCCAAGAAGGGTGAGCCTGACAACTACAAGCACAGTTCAGCTGAGTGGAATTTTTAAGTCTGGTAGAGCTGACTAGTTTGAGACCAGAAAGGAGACACTGAGGGACTCTCACACCCTCCTCCCACCCACCTTTCTCCTAGACGGAGTACAAACTCTCTTCAAAATTAATGTAAAAATATTTATAGATTATGATTTTAAAACAACCAAATTATTAACCCGCAGGATACCTACAGTCACCGTCCTAACCCATTCAGGCTGTTATAACAGAACCACAAACTAGATGGCTAATAAACAACAGAAATTTATTTCTCACTGTTCTAGAGTCTGTGACGTCCAAGTTCAAGGGACAGTATTATTGCACTGGTGAGGGTCCTTTTATTAGTTAGCACTTTCTGTGTCCTCACGTTGTGGAAGGTCCTAGGAATCTCTCTGTAGCCTCTTTTCTGAGAGCATTGATCCTGTCCATGACAGCTCTACTTTCATGATCTAAGCACCTCCAAAAGATGACATCTTCTAATACTATCATAGAATATTCAAATTTCAAAATGAATTTTGAAAGGACACAAACATGCAGACCATTGCACTCTCTGGGTCTGGTTGCAAAACCATTATGACAGCAAAGTTCTGTTCCTCTGCCATTCATTCATGGAAACGACTAAGTCTTTTGGAGAGCTTTGCTCTTATGGTACTCATTGTAGTAGGATGTTAGGTGAATGCCCCATTCTTCATAGATAAAAAGTGTAATTAATAATTTTTTTCAACGTGTGAACTCGTCATTAGCTAGCAAGAAAATGTTTTAATTCAGCTGTTTCCTTCACTTATCTCCATCTTATGTTCTCGGTGTCTCTCACAGCGTGGTCTCAACTGCCCTGGGCATAAATAATGGTGCCCATCAAGTCCCTGGGTCTGGAGGGGCTTGTCCCTGCCCATATACACTTTCCCCACTAGGGAAAAGGGCAGTATATACAATTGGCTCTGAGGGTATATTCTGAGAATTTTTTTCATTATCTCCTGGTCAACAAATGACTATCAAAATATCAGCTCCAGATAAAGAAATTACTAAAGAAGATTTCAATCTGTGAAACTATCCCCTATGAGGACTGTCTGTTGTCTTTTTACAATTCTATGACTATATAAGAGCGCTTTCCTCTATTTGCATACAATAATTCTGGAATGGACCCTAACCCAAGCACAGTGGAAAATGCCGAGAATTTCAAATTAGCTGTTTCTATTTCCTCATTTGTGAATTGGAAGCAATGATAGAAAATAGAATTATGTTGAAGGTTGAATGAGATAACATGATAGCTAATTCTTGTAAGCTATAAACTGTTCTTATAAATTCTGTGTTGGGCAGGTATGGGCCCATTTTTGGGGAGAACGGAAGCATTTTTTTCCCCTATTTTAAGTAAGATTACTAATTCTGAAAAAGGTACTTTGTTAAATCCGCTTTCATTGTAAGGATCTGATGAGATTGGTTTTGGGGTTGGTTTTGGTTTTTGGTTTTCTTTCTTGTAAACCCTAGGTTGTTTCTGGCTAGGATCTTATAAAAGGAAATAGGTGCAGACTGTTGTAATCTAGAGTATG
>NW_011896259.1:833-2164 GCF_000151845.1 Pteropus vampyrus | reverse complement strand
ATCTGGGGAGCCGGCACTGCACAGGTGCACGCAGACCGCCTGTGTCTGAACAGCACACAGAGACAGACTTAAAAGGATCAGAAAGCCATGAAATACATTTCACACACTCAGCAGAGGCCAATTCTTGGACGATCTGCACGGCATTGCATGATCAGGCTGGGCTCCATGGGCATAGGACAGGGGCTGCCGAGGGCCCTGCCCCCACCCTGACCGGTTCTCTGTGAGAACAGACGCTTTCTCTTGTAAGGATGGAGCTGCCGGCATCATGTTGGGTTTCCCAGGTGCTTCGCCTGCAAAGGGCGTGAGCGCTCACCTGGACAATGGCTGTGCTCCTGTCTCTCTCGTGATTTGAACGTCAGCATCAGTTACAGAGGAGCCCACCGCACTGACATTCGATTACGATTTTCCATGAGAATGAATCTCCTTCTTAAACTAGAACGCTTTGTTAATGAGTAAGCCCAGAGTGCCATGGAATATTATATTTTTTGAGGCTTAAAAGCACACTTTTAAGTAAAATTTGCCACGCCGAATCACAAATTTTAGAGCTTGAGGCCACCTTAGAAGTGATCTTGTCTGGCATTCACGTTACAGACGTGGAAAGATGGGGCTGAGGTGACTTGGTCCTGTCAAGGCCTCGTAGCCGTTCAGAAGCCAGGACAGATCTTAGCGTTCAGCTTTCCATTGGCCAAAGCAGAAGAAGACATTTGTTCAAACAATCAAATATAAGAGCTCCCCTCTGCGGAGTTTCGGGTGTTGGCAGGGGACTCTGCTGATCTTTTTCTATGTATTACTTCATTTAATCTTTACGAGAACCTCGTGTGGATATGTGTCTCTACCCCAACTGAGTGGACCGCAATTTAATTTCTGACACTATCCACCCCGAGTTAGTGTCAGACCTCACAAACGAAGGACTGAGGTCCTCACGAGACTGTCCCCACTTCAGATGCCAGCCAGGGGTCCCCAAGCCACCCTCACTTCTGACCGTGTGGCTACAAATTCAAGGGTTCTTACGACCCTCTCAGGTTTGACAATCCGTCACAAGGACTCACAGAACTCAGGGCAATGTTGTACTTTTGCTTACGGTTATATTATAACGGATACGCAGGGGGCGAGTTCTGCAAGGGTCCTGGAAGCTTTGCTTTCAGGATGGATCACCCTCCTAAGCCACGTGATTAGGAATAAGGGGAGCGGTGGGTGCTGATAAAAGCTACACCCAAACGGGAGCTCACTACAAAGCTATGGTAATCCAAACAGTGGGCACTGGCATAAAGACAGACGTATCAACCAAGGGCATGGACTAGAGAGCCCAGAAATAAATAAGCCCCCCGTAT
>NW_011896259.1:0-783 GCF_000151845.1 Pteropus vampyrus | reverse complement strand
CCGTGTGGCTACAAATTCAAGGGTTCTTACGACCCTCTCAGGTTTGACAATCCGTCACAAGGACTCACAGAACTCAGGGCAATGTTGTACTTTTGATTACGGTCATATTATAACGGATACGCAGAGGGCGAGTTCTGTAAGCCACATGATTAGGAATAAAGGGAGCGGTGGGTGCTGATAAAAGCTACACCCAAACGGGAGCTCACTACGAAGCTATGGTGATCCAAACAGTTGGCACTGGCATAAAGACAGACGTATCAACCAAGGGCATGGACTAGAGAGCCCAGAAATAAATAAGCCCCCCGTATGCGGTCAAATGGTTTTCAACAAGGGCACTGAGACCATGTGGCGGGGGGGGGCGGGGGAATGACAGTCTTTTCAACAAATGGTGCTGGGAAAACTGGCTGTCCACATGCAGAAGCATGCGGTTGAACCCTTCTCTGACGCCAATACGAAAATTAACTCCAAACGGATCAGAGATCCGAACGTAAGCACGAAAAACGATAACTCTCTAGGAAGAAAACAGGGCAAGACTTCCCAACTTCGGACTCGGCGGTTCCTTGGATCTCGTGAGAATTAAGTCTTTGTGTATCAAAAGACACTATCAACGGAGTAAAATGACAACCCTCAGAATGGGGGAAAATCTTTGCGAATCACGGATCTGAAAAGCGCTCGAGATCCGGAGTGTACAGACAGCTCGGTGTCCAGAGTTTTTACTGAGGTGCCGTCACTTCCCATTTGGGAAAGTTTGCTCGGCACTGCCCTCCTGTGGATCCTTCACGT
>NW_011896258.1:1345-3245 GCF_000151845.1 Pteropus vampyrus | reverse complement strand
GAGGGGAGGCCGGGGGCAGCGTGAGACGCACCGGGCCATCTTCCAGGCCCAGCCAGTGTCCCCGTCAGCGTGGGCGCAGGAGGTCCTGGGCCCGCGACCCTCCGTTTCTGCAGACGGGCGACAGTGACGCGCTCGGAAGATGAGCTGGGGGAGAGCAGCTGTCAGTCAGAGGCCTGTGCACTGCGATGCTGGTGGCAGAGAATGGAACGCGCCTAAGGTCTATTCGGAAGGTGTCATTGTCAGAACTCGGTGCCGCATGAGCCGATTGACGTTAGGGACAGCTTTCACGGACAGCATCACATTCGTATGGATAAATCACTCTATCTCAACGTCTACCCATCACCTACACACCTGATAATGACGGAAAAGAGGATTTTTGGCTTTCGCTTACAATATGAGCAAACAATTAAATGCAAAGAGCACAGGAAACAGAGGAAGGAAAAATTTGGAGTAAGCTGCATTTTAAAACTTTTGGTGACTTAGGAAAACGTTAGGAAATTTTGGCCAGAAGCTTGGAAGCTTAATATTTGTGGGAAGGAACTGAAAATGGGGTTTGAGAGCTATCTTCCGCGTTAACGGAATTTCTTTCTCCGTTGAAGGATAGAATAAAAACGTAAGACATCGAGACGAGTAAGAAGCCCCGAATGGAGCTGCCAGCTTCCCGTCCCATCGCAGATCCTCGTCTGAGACGTGGAAGGAAGTTCGCCGGCGGATTTCAGGGTCTGGAGAGGGAAGAGCAGGCTGAGGGGCGCATCGCGGTGCTTCTTGGGTGGGGGGAGCCAGATGCTCGCGCCGTCGGACAAAGAAACCAGAAGGTTAAACTGCCCTGGTTCATCCTAAGAGTCAACGCGACCTGACGCTTCCCGGTGACGATGCTCCCAGCAGGCCACGGACAGGTGTGCGCAGGCCACGTGACACTTTAAAATAAGTCGCGATTCACTCTTCGTTATTGCAAAAATTTTAAAAAATCGATCGACTAAAACGCCCAAAATAATAACAGTTAACTGAATCTAAGCAAGTTTGTTTTCTTAGGAAGATTGATTTAAATATTTCTCTTAATTCTAGTAAGAAAATTAAGTACATTCTATCATCAATATTTACATAGTAATTTACATAGTAATGGTACTATGTAAAGGCTTTATTTAAATCTTCGTCCAATAATAAAAATGACTAATTTTATTGTCGACACATATTTGATCCTTGCTGAAAAGAAACGGACCACTTCGCTGATGTTTTTAATTAAAAAAATCACTCGTAAAGACTCTTGCAGTTAAAAGTATATAAGGTGACACTTTACTAATTCGACCCAATTTCATTTACGCCAACAGCTAGCACTAGAAAAGGTAATTTTAACCTTGCCTTCTTTTGCTCCCTGAAGATGGTACATAGTACAAACAAATTCAGACACACGATTTACATCCTCACCCTTCCTCTGAGTGTGGGATTAATAGAAAAAGATGGCGGTGCCACCGTGGGGGCTAAAAAAGGACTTTTCCCCGCGCTGAGTTCTTCTAGTTAAGCGAATGATCAGATGAACAGTTTATTATTCAAACGCACATCTGGGGTGCCATCAGAATAAGGACGGGGACGCCTCGGGCAGTTGAGGCTCACGTGCCAACTGGGGCTACGGGGGAGGGGTGTGGCTTGGTCCAGAGGCGGAGGAAACGTCATAGGGAGATGGAAAAGCTCGTGTTCGGTGCACGCGTGTGAGCTGGGCCACCTGTGACAGTAGGACTTTGGCCAAAGGGGCCTGGCTGGGTCCCGGCCTGTCTGCCACGCTGGTTCGTGTGAAACTGTAGTCATCTGTGATGCTACATCCCTTCCCGGACCAGGCCTTCTACCCAAAATTTTTTTAGGCAGTTAGGAGGTCCAAGATATATGCGTATATATTTCTTTTTCA
>NW_011896258.1:0-355 GCF_000151845.1 Pteropus vampyrus | reverse complement strand
TCCCCGCGCTGAGTTCTTCTAGTTAAGCGAATGATCAGATGAACAGTTTATTATTCAAACGCACATCTGGGGTGCCATCAGAATAAGGACGGGGATGCCTCGGGCAGTTGAGGCTCATGTGCCAACTGGGGCTATGGGGGAGGGGTGTGGCTTGGTCCAGAGGCGGAAGAAACGTCTCAGGGAGATGGAAAAGCTCGTGTTCGGTGCACGCGTGTGAGCAGGGCCACCTGTGACAGTGGGACTTTGGCCAAAGGGGCCTCGCTGGGTCCCGGCCTGTCTGCCACGCTGGTTCGTGTGAAACTGTAGTCATCTGTGATGCTACATCCCTTCCCGGACCAGGCCTTCTACCCAAAAT
>NW_011896257.1:4276-4604 GCF_000151845.1 Pteropus vampyrus | reverse complement strand
TAGCACTTCTTTGAAGTACTTTTGCCTCTCAGTGGGGGGAGTCATCATGCTGTATTTCATGTCGAACGTGGCCTTGTGTGGCTGCAAGCTGGACGATCGGAAAGCATCAAGATCAAGAAAATCTGGGCTGATTTTACCTTCTATGGACTTAACAACTTTCACATGAGGGGAGAACCTCATATTAGACAAAGGATGATTAAAGGCAAAATTTGAGTACAGTGGATTACGCTAATGCCCTCCAGAATGCAGCAGAGAGGGTCTTATTTGCGGGGCTCGAAGGTTGCCTTTTTTCCTTAAATTCTTTTTGGTTTAACATATATTTTCTCTT
>NW_011896257.1:0-1356 GCF_000151845.1 Pteropus vampyrus | reverse complement strand
AATCCTCCCAAACAGTGATTATGTCTTATTTTGATTAATTTATATTTGCTGAGAGAAGTTTCTGAGATTTTCCAAGATGATATATATTTTTTTAAGTGCTTATGTCCTTGAGAATATATTTTGTTGCCTTTGCACATTGGCTGAGTATAAAATCTTATTTTTTTGGGGGGGGCATTTACTGTTTTATTCAATAAGTCAAATGACTACCTGAGTTTTATTCTTTTGAAAAAACACCTGCCCTGTCTTCACAGACATTTTATTATTTCTTTGCCATTCAAATATTTTGCCAAATGATTTTAGCTATATCTTTTTATTGAGTTTACCAGAATATGGTGAAGGTCTCTTAACATGAGAACTCAGGGTTTTAACTTCAAGTCAACAAAGTTTTCTTCATTCATGTATTTAATTTTTATGGTGTATCCAGTTATAATCTCTTTGTTTAGGATGCTAAATTTTTACTTTAAATTTTTATTTTCTTTTCCCTGGGTGCTCCATTTTCTCTTTTATCATTATTTCTTTGTCTTTTTTTTTTTTTTTTAAATCTAAACTCTGGTAGAGCATTTTGAATTTGTTCTTTATAACACTGATTTGATTTTTCACAGTTTCGATAATATATTACTGCCTTCTATAAGCATTTAAATTATTTAATTTTAATTTCTTTCCATCATTCTTTATTTCACATATATTTTATCTTATTTTGTTTGTTGTCTTTCAGCCTCAACTCCTTACTTACTTTCTCCTCCTCTCTGTTAGAGAAACTGTCTCCCTATATTCTGCTGAGGATACCAAGTTATCTAAAATATTTCCAGCCTCCTTCAGTATGGTTCCTCTGAATCTTCATTAAAAAGTTTCATTTCTATAGACTAAAGGTTTTTCCCTTCTAAGGCTCTGTATTTTTTCTGCTTTCTCAAAAGACAAATCTATCCTTACTATTTCACAAAGTAAAGTGTGTGGGTTGCCTTTGGCCCTATTTTCTGCCCAGTGGTTCTAGAGGAGTCTCCACCAGTGTACAGAAGGCAAGTGAATGTGCACAGCTAGTGGTTCCCAGGGCCTGAAAGCCTTCCACTAACTCCCATCAGTTTTGTTGAAATACTCTTCATTTACCTTCTAAGCTCAAGTACTCTTAAGGTAAGTAGGACAGGCAGGAAACAAACCTAGTTACATGCATGGATTGCAACTAAGACCTTTCTTGACTCCCAGAAGGCCATGTACCACTCTACTATCTCCTTCTAAATAATCTCCCTCCTCCTCCCCTTGCTCTTCCTCCCGTCCCACCCCCAGTAGATTCTGGGAAGTTACTTTCTTCATTACATTGTAGAAAAGTGAGGAATTGATAGAGGTGGTAAAAGACCAGTA
>NW_011896256.1:3802-4692 GCF_000151845.1 Pteropus vampyrus | reverse complement strand
TGTCGCATTATTATTCACAACAGCCGAAAGGTGAGCGTAACCCAAGTGTCACCGACGGGTGAACCAACAGAACGGACTCTAAACATACAATGGAATATCACTCAGCCTTAAAAAAGGAGAGAATCCTGACATGTGTGAGTCCATGGGTGAACCTCGAAGACGTGATGCTGAGCAAAATAAGCCCGTCACGAAAGGACCAATACTGCATGACTTTACCGCTCTGAGGTCCCTAGAGTCGTCAGACTCAAAGAGACAAAAAGTAGAACAGTGTGAGCCAGGGGCTGGGGTGGGGAGAAATGAGAGGGTGTCACTCAACGGGCAGAGGTTCAAGAGACGGATGAGACAATGGCCACACAGCTGCGTGAAGGTACTTAACACCACCAAACTGTCCGCTTAAATATGACAGGGTGATAAATCTTACGTGATGTGTATTTTACCACAATTTTAAAAACTGGGGGGGAAACAAAAACACGCATTTTGGTCAGGCCCATGCCGCAAGGCAACAAGGGCCTAGAGTGGAGGCCACTGGACACCCCTCAGGCAGGGCCCGAGCTCACTGCCGGGCTGGGAGGCCCCGGACACAGACGCGTTTGCACAGCTGCCTTGCTGGACCGATGAGAAAAGACTCAGAGACACACCAAGTGCAGGAGGAAAGAGGCTGCAGAATGACCGAGACGGACCGATGCCACCTGCAGGCAGCGGCACCCTCCGACCAGGCTGCAGCTGGCGAGGCCTGAGGGGGGGCCCTGGAGAGGACCTGCAAAGGGCGCCAGTGAGGTCAGCCGGCCCCTTGTGGGCAAAAGGCAAAATGAGACACAGGGGCTGGGAGGAAGACTTCCCACTTTTTCCTCTTTCTGTACAATTTGACTCTTTTTTTTTTTTTTTTTTTT
>NW_011896256.1:0-2072 GCF_000151845.1 Pteropus vampyrus | reverse complement strand
AAGAGCCAATCGATGGCCAACAACCAAAAGGGAAGATGAACACCTGATTCCCCATGTCCTCCAGGAGCTCTGGGGTCAGACCCGCTGGTTCTGGGGTCAGAAAGGTCTGGGTTCGAATTCTCACTCCACCCCTCACTCACAGTAGGAACCTGGGCCAGTTCCCTGACCTTGCCAAGCCTCAGTATGTCCTATCTGTAATGCGGGGTGAACCACAGGCCTCACAAGCTTGTTGTCAAGACTCTGAGGGTGACAGAACCCCCAACACGGCAACTGGCGTGGGGTAACCAGCACCTGAGTCTGTCTTGGGCGAGGGTAACGAGCACCTCCTGGATTCGAGTCTGGGCTCCGCCACTTCCTAGCTGCCTCAGTTCCCCTGAGTGCAAAATTGGAACAATAATGGCATCGACCTCATGCTGTGAGGACCGAAGAGCTGACCCGTGCAAACTGCCCAGACAGAGCTATGAAAGCATCTGCCGTCATTACCAGCTCGCACGTCGCACGGGTCGGTAGCTCAGTCTGACGTACACGTCCGAGCCATCGTCGGCTTCCCGCGTCATCAGAGGTGATACTGAATTTACTGGCACTGCAGTCAAGATTTCAGAGAACTCTTCGGGAAGAATGCTTCTAATCTTTTCGTTTGTTCGTTTGTTTGTCAGATCAGAGACCCTAACCCATAACGCTCCATTTTCAGTAACTGGGGTACAGGAACTGATTAGAGAGTGCCAAGCCGCAGTTTTTAAAAGGCCGTTTTAATCTGGTGCCTTCCGCCCCCTTTCTACATTACTTAATATATCTTTAGTATAAAATTTCATCCATACTTTTCTTCAATTTGTAATGAAATAGGTTGCAGCAACCTCAAAGGAATAGAAAAGCGCATTTTTCAAGGGTTCGGAGATCTCTGATTGTGCCTGATAGTTGAGAGAAAAACAGCCTTGTTTCCTCAGAGTAGCTTAAATAACAGAAAATAAAGAAAGAAAGGAGATTTGAGTCAACTGATGGGGCGGGCGGGCAGCGGTGCCATCCACGCCGGGAAGTCGGTGCGGTGGGTAGAGCCTCGTAAAAGCTTGAGCGGCTCACTCGGGCCCAAACAGGCTAAAACAGTAAATGTATTGATGGGTCCGCCGCTCACTGGTTTCTCTACTGCCCCATCTCA
The DNA here is from genome assembly GCF_000151845.1 of Pteropus vampyrus. Taxonomy (NCBI): domain Eukaryota; kingdom Metazoa; phylum Chordata; class Mammalia; order Chiroptera; family Pteropodidae; genus Pteropus; species Pteropus vampyrus. The sequence goes on along the minus strand of NW_011896256.1, from coordinate 919 downwards.
TCGCTGGTGCATCTTCTGGTATTTTTCTCAGAAAACAGAGGATTTCTGGGTGCTTCTCTCTACCAGGCCTACTTCCTCCTCTAGCCAACTCCCGAAGTTGAGCTTAATGCAACTCACAGAGGACAGCCGCCACTGCCGAGTGTGTGACTTTACCAGCTGTGACTCAGCAGGGGTCCAACTAACTGTATCTTTGTAATAATCAAAATCTATTGACCTGCTAGCACCAAAAACACTTTTTTTTTTTTTTTTTTGATGACTACTCTATTAAAAGAGCTGTTTTTGATTTGCCTCCATGGCTCCAAAATGATCATCTACTTCTGTTACATTTTCAAATGATTATTTTGCCAAATTACCACTGAAAGGTTAATGGTTATTTTCAAAATTGATCCCAGATGTTTACCGTTTTTTTCTGACGTCCTCAGGAAGATCATGTCAGCAGGCACCCGCTGGTTCTGAGTTATGAAAAGAAAGGCTGTTACTGTGAATACCCATGTGTGGGGTTCCCACCCCCTCACCCCCCAGCGCCCCCCCCCCCAGTGGGGAGGGAGCAGCCAAAACCGCAGCCTCTTTTAAGTGCCTGCCTTTGTCAGGCAGACTTGGGGATTTATTTTGTTTTGAATCTGAAAAATCTTGCATGCTGCTGTTACGTCCCTAATCCCCTATTGAAATCTTATCTAGGAAAAAGGGCTTCTAGTTTTCTGGTGAATCCAACCATTACCTCCCGAATTCCAGCCAGAGAGGACACAGGGTCTAAAGTCCGCTACCCTAGCTGGCTTTCTTCCAGGCCGTCTGCTGGAACCAAAGACACACACTCTGCTCACGCTTTCTGCTCCTACCAATTTTCTGGCTTGATGTCTGGCTTCCAGTGGGATTTTAATAAGAAAGTCAAGTAGTAGGAAGCAACAATAGCCATTCTCAT
>NW_011896255.1:1773-3870 GCF_000151845.1 Pteropus vampyrus | reverse complement strand
GGGGGAGGGGGGAAGAGGTAGGGAGTTTCCATGTCCTGCCGAACATTCAGAAATTTATGAATTTGTATTTCGTTGTCGTAATGATCGAAGAGGCCCAACTGAAATTTATTCTGGTAGGTGTTTATCCTTGGTGTAGTAGATGACCTGGGTCTCACGAATTGTCCTGCGCCTTGGGCAAATTCTAAGAGTCAAAAATGTAACTCAATTTCTAGATCCAAACATAATATATTTTGAACAGTTTTAATATTTACTGACATTGACAGAATTGCATGTAATATGCAAATTGTTTTTAAAAATATTTACCAAGCAATACTCACAATTTGGGGGAAAAAATCATATCATCAGAACTAATGCTACTTATTGACAATTGAAATCACAAATACAATAAAGAAGCATCACTCTGCATTTGTATTAATTGCTTACAATTATGTACTGGAATTTCTGAGGGTGTTTTTAACAGATTTAAAGCCAAATCATTATTATATTTGACACATAAAATGCAAGGATCACTTTGAATTTTATGAAAAGAGGTTATTTTATAATAAGGTATATAGTTGTCATTTCATATAATATACAATTTTATTAGAGTGATGTTAAGAATGTTAAAAATAATATGTTAAAATGATTAATTTTAATTTATTTTCCTAATAAATAAACATTTGTCTTTCCTAAAGTGACGAAGATACTTTCCAATATCTTTTTCTCAAAGCATTATCATTCTTTCTTATACATTAGAAAGAACACTTCCTCTGGATTTTATTTTTATCATTTCCCATTTGTCATGTTCATTTTTACATTGGTATTTTTTTTTGTCTTCTAATTATGATGCTTTCTATTTGTCTATCTTTGGTCTTAATAGTCTTGTTTTTAATTCTCTAATCTTATGTTAATCTTCTTTTTTTGTAATTTTGATATGACAAAATATATTTTCAATAGCCTTTTAACTGGCCTCCCTTACTCGACAAACTCCTCATAGACTGTGCACACAGATTAGTTATGGAGAATTTTTTAAAACGTAAATTAAATCGAGTAATTTACTTGCTTGAAACCTTCTTCTCATGGCTTCCTTGTATAATCTGAGTGTGACTGTACCATGTACGTTAAGTGCAGTGTTACATTCCTTCTGATGCTATGTAAACTGGTCCACATCAGCTTTTCTGAGCTCTTTTTCTCTCCCTTGCTATGTTCCAATCCAAACAGACCCTGTTTGTTTCATTGTCCTTGTAGCCTTTCTTGCCATTGTGTGGCTCTTACATTTTCCTGCAAAGTACTTCTTCCGTGAGTAACCCTTAAAACCCTTTCCATTCTGTTTATATTTATTATAATGTGTTTGATAACTGATATTATCTTCTTTATTTCCTTTTCCCTCTAATTGAAGGTTAGTTACATTTATAGTAACCATGGCAATAAGTTTATCTGGCAGGTGTTTAAAATATATTTGTTGAACTAAGGAGTCTGTATCGACGGCCTTGGGCATGAATCCCTCGAGCTCTTTTCTTATAAACACATAATAAATATACATTGTCTACTGTAAAAGTTGTACCTGTATGAATAAGACAGAACTAAGAAACGCATTTGTAGCTTATTCTTGTCTATAGTCTTGATATTTTTTTATTCGATCTTACCAATTTAGTGTTAAGAGAAAAAGATCTTAGAAAATATATCATTTAATAAATTAGTGATTATATCATGTTTTGTACATTATACAAATGTAGTATACTATTACGTAAATGTAGTATGCATTATCAAATAGGCCACTTAAAATTCAAGATAGAATGGATAAATAAGTATTGCTTTAGCATTAATTTTATGTCTGCAGAAATATTAGAGTTACATTTTTGTCGCTATTATTTTGCTCCTTTTAAATATGATGTATACATAAATACAGCAATATTAATGTGAATCTCATTTTAGATTTGATGTATCCCCTTTTATATAGTCCCTGAAAATTAAGCTATTTGAAATAAAAATAAGATTGGAGAATGGGATGCATGAAAAACTAGATATATAACATTTTTTAAAAAATCTAAATTTTTATAAAAGTAGCCTGTTTATCTTTAATTCCATTATTAATTCTTATTATAAACTTGAGCATTA
>NW_011896255.1:0-457 GCF_000151845.1 Pteropus vampyrus | reverse complement strand
CCTCAATTTACATATTTATTTTTTTTCAGTTATGCTTTATAGTTTTATTTGTATAGGTCTTGCTCATATTTAGTTAGATTTTGTATCAATCATCTTTGGAATGTAGTGAACCATCCCCAAAGTATCAGTATAAAACAATATTCGATATTTTAGTTCACAATGTTTTGGATGGCAATTTGGCCCAGCCTCAGTGGAATGATTCTGCTACTGTGGGCTTCGCTCAGATAATCTTAACTAGGTTCGCTTGTGGGTCTGTGACCTATTGTCTCCGTTATCATAATCTTTTGTGTATCTACTACAGGCTTTTCCTTCAATGTTACCATGAGGCTTACACAAACTGTCTTATGTTAATGACATCCTACTTTAAGCTGACATCGACTTACTTTGAAAACACAGAAACTCTTTACCATTACCTCTTACTCCCTCACATTTTAGATTATTGATGTTATAATTTACC
>NW_011896254.1:1898-3073 GCF_000151845.1 Pteropus vampyrus | reverse complement strand
TTATACACCTTCAAAAGCACGAGGAAATATCGATCAAATGAGAAACACGAACATGATGCTTAGAAGAGCGATCATTTTCCCAAAGAGATCAAGGAGGCACAGAACCTGGAGGAGGGGGCTCCGGTGCCCACGTGAGCAAGAGGTTTCAGGTCTCCGGGCCCCCGACCGGGGCGGGCGGCGCTGGGAGCTGGGCCGCTCACGCTGCTGTGTGCGAATGCGGAGATCATTCCCGTGGGGAAGGGAAAGGTTGCTCGGCAGAGACAGGAAACCGCCTCCTGTCTCCACGTGTCTTCCAGAAGCCGCCGTTGCCAGCGGTTTAGTTGACTGATCGAATGCACTGAAATAATTCAACTTCCACAAAGGAAAACGCATTTTTTTTTATTCATGCTATTTTAATATGAGATAAAAGGTGATTGTTTTGCAAGATGCACGCCCACCTCCTGACCGGGACCCCCAGGCCCGCAGAGACCCTGTTCTAGGAGGGATGGGGCAGGCGCCTGCGGTGTCGCCCGTGGGGGCAGGGGCGCGTTGCCGACCCGAGTCCAGAACCGTTTGGTGTCTTATCCTCAGAGAAGCTCAGCGAGGTGACGGCGCTGACCGATCTTCACAAGAAAACCGTAAAGTCCTCTGTGTCCGGGCTCCAGAAAGGGCTCCATATTGTGATTTTTAAAAAGTCAAATCACTGGATTAGAGACAGCCCTCAAAAAGATGGACGTGTCCGCCCAGAAATGTGACCTCAGAGCAGGACACACGTGCCTGCCACCCGGAGATGTCCAGGCCAGCCTCGCTCTCTGTCCCACCTGTTCACTCATGAAAACGTGTGTCTGTAAGAAACGCGTCGAAACCTAAGCATGGGTGTGCGGGGTGTGGGTGTGCCGGGCGTGGGTGTGCAGGGCGTGGGTGTGCAGGGCGTGGATCCGGGGCGTGGGTGTGCAGGCATGGATGTGCGAGGCGTGGGTGTGTGAGCAATGGATGACTTGGGCTGGGGCGTGGATGTGCGGCGCATGGGTGTGCCAGGCGTGTACTGCGGAATTGCCGGGTTCCATGTCCTATTAGGGGGTGATGAAATTAACGTATTGGATTGACGTTCGGTTCACGAGACTAACTTGGTGAATAAATGTAGGTCTGTGATTGGGCAAAAGGGTTAATGAAAAGCACTCGTCGAATCGCCTACT
>NW_011896254.1:0-328 GCF_000151845.1 Pteropus vampyrus | reverse complement strand
TGATAAGGCGAGTGAACCGTTCGCCCTGCGCATTCCGCCTCTGGTTCTCGTCACGGAGACAGGGCCCCGGCTTCGAAGCGGGCGACGAGACGGCTTCCGCCAAGCGCGCTCGCGCTCGAAAAGCGGACCACGGCACACACCCCTCACCCGCTTTCCACGCCGCTCCCGAGACGGAGTCCGGCCGCCCCCCGGAGCTGTCCTGCCTCCCCGGCCCTCACCACGCTACGCCCGATGCCCGGCGGTCACCGCGGCCGTGCACGCTTCCCACGGGGATGAGCCTTCCATGCCGAGGGATGCATGTCCTCGTCAGGCGGGTAGTCGTTTGCTG
>NW_011896253.1:2369-4684 GCF_000151845.1 Pteropus vampyrus | reverse complement strand
GCACACTGTGATATCATGGCTGATTACTGTTATTACCTAAGCCGATGGGCCATGGCCAGATTGGGCTGAATCATTTTGACAATTGATTAAGAGTTAACCTCATTAGTGTCCTATGCTAATTAAGTGAGCTATCCAGATTTAGGATAGCAAAGTTAGAGTTAATGGGATGAAACAATAGCAAGGAAAATAGAATTATGTTTCATTTTATCATTGGAAGTGAGGGATGCTGAAAGGGAATAGAGAACAGGGGGATGGAGCAAATTTACTTGTGAGTGGGATTCATGCATGCCTCCCTAGGGATGGCATGACCAGGCAAAGAATTTATTTGCTTGGGGCCTGAAGCAGCTCCTGCAAGACAACCCTGCCTCAGGGAAGAATATCTGGTGCTAAAGTTTCTGTTGTTGGAAGTGAGTGACAATTCTTTATACAGAGTGGAACGTGCTGCTTAGCTTTGTCTTTTGACCCAGTCTCTGAAGGAGTTATCTGTAAGGTCAGTGTAGCATAGGGGTGTAAAGCAGAGAGAAACTCTGCCAAGGGCTTTGTGAATAGAGACATTCTTTGGGTGTCGCTATCACAGAGTGTGACCCAAGGGGAGACAGGAATCCTTCCATTTATCACAGTAGTAACTTACCATTCGGCTCTGGTGCCTTTGCTGTAGGAGAAAACAGGAGACTTGGTAGTTCCTCGTGGACATTCAGGCTGGAAACAGAAACATCCGAACGGCGTACAAAAAATGAGGGACATGTCCAGAATTTCTGTTCACAGTTATCCTGTGAAATATATCTGTAATTGCTAGCTTAGGCAAGATCCCCCCTTGTATGTTTTTGATAGATCCCTCAAAATAACTGAAATTCAAGCACATTATCATTATCATTTACTGTCTTCTCAAATTACCATGAAAACAAAAGACAAAAGTTTTAGACAAACTGAAGATAGTAAAGGAAATGTAAATAGAATACGGATATTTTGTTCCACTCCATTTCTTCCCCCTTCGTTCACCCTAATTTCTTTGTTTTTAAAAATATTCATCAAATAACAGGCATGCTGTCTCTTCTCTGAGGAATATATATTTTACAGTCAAAATGGAGGATTGAGCTTTTCTGAGGCCATACTCAGTTCACTCTACTGGGGGTTGGCCTGCTCTAAGAGAAGTGGGAATCTTAAAATACTGTGACCTGATATGTTTAGATGAACTATGTTGTGTAAAAGTGGTGTTCATGGAATTGAGCTCTTAAGAAGCAAAGTAAGTTGTTTCCTTATTGAAAACTATCTCTGGTGGAAGGCAGGGGTTTCTTTGTAAATAGCAAGAGAAGTGAGAGTGAAAAGCCAGCGCTGATCATTGAAATGTTTGAGTGAGAGCTGGACATTGTTTCTAAATAGGGATTTACCCATAATGAGGCTAAAGATTTAAAAAGTCAAATGAGAAAAGAATTCAGGAATAAACATGAAGACCTTGCATGTTATTAGTTAAAGAGGAAGGATATTTGTGCTTTCTCAGAGCGTATGGTGTTTTCTCCCCGCTCCAGAAAAGGCAAGCCAGACTTAAAGCCCTGGTGATATGGAAATAATTGAAGTGGAGGCATTTGCTGGATTTAATTGAGGAAAAGGGGAAAATCACAAGGTAGTAAGAAATGGATGTGCTGGTTGGGCCGAATTCTGAGCAGTATAAGTTGTGTGGGGTGTGGGCAGGTGGAAGAAGCACAGTAAAGGACAGTCATAGAACAAAAACTGAGAGTTCTTAGGCATGCATCAGTGCTATCTAGTGACACTCAGGGAAAAGTATAAAAAAAAAACAGAGCTGGATGGTAGTTAAAATGGTAAAAACAGATTTTATTCAGGATGACTGAAATAGGGGAAAGGAGACCTCAATACAGAACTGGGTTCCAGTTCAAATATAGCATGGGCAAGTGGAAATTTATAGCCAAAGAGCATGGTGAGGGTCAGTGGATGGAAAATTACAGAAAAAGGAAACATCAGGGGTAAGAATTCTGGCTAAACTGACCTAACAGAGTTCTTACTGAAGACGGGCCAGAGTGATCAGACATCACTTGGGGGATGGTGGAGGATGATGAAACTGATTAGATATCAGGAGTGATCAGATATAGAGGATGGGGGATTCTTATCAAACTAACTTAGCAGGGTTCTTGCTAAAATTGTATTTTATGAGGAAGTGCACAGATGGCCCTGGGAGAAGGTTCACGAGCCTGACTAAAGTTTGGTCAAGCAGAGAGTCTTTGTCAAAGCTTTATGTAAGTGAGCACATGTGCATGGATAGCTGGGCTAGGAGAGTGATACTCTGGTACTAGATGTCACCA
>NW_011896253.1:0-2319 GCF_000151845.1 Pteropus vampyrus | reverse complement strand
CTTCGTTCACCCTAATTTCTTTGTTTTTAAAAATATTCATCAAATAACAGGCATGCTGTCTCTTCTCTGAGGAATATATATTTTACAGTCAAAATGGAGGATTGAGCTTTTCTGAGGCCATACTCAGTTCACTCTACTGGGGGTTGGCCTGCTCTAAGAGAAGTGGGAATCTTAAAATACTGTGACCTGATATGTTTAGATGAACTATGTTGTGTAAAAGTGGTGTTCATGGAATTGAGCTCTTAAGAAGCAAAGTAAGTTGTTTCCTTATTGAAAACTATCTCTGGTGGAAGGCAGGGGTTTCTTTGTAAATAGCAAGAGAAGTGAGAGTGAAAAGCCAGCGCTGATCATTGAAATGTTTGAGTGAGAGCTGGACATTGTTTCTAAATAGGGATTTACCCATAATGAGGCTAAAGATTTAAAAAGTCAAATGAGAAAAGAATTCAGGAATAAACATGAAGACCTTGCATGTTATTAGTTAAAGAGGAAGGATATTTGTGCTTTCTCAGAGCGTATGGTGTTTTCTCCCCGCTCCAGAAAAGGCAAGCCAGACTTAAAGCCCTGGTGATATGGAAATAATTGAAGTGGAGGCATTTGCTGGATTTAATTGAGGAAAAGGGGAAAATCACAAGGTAGTAAGAAATGGATGTGCTGGTTGGGCCGAATTCTGAGCAGTATAAGTTGTGTGGGGTGTGGGCAGGTGGAAGAAGCACAGTAAAGGACAGTCATAGAACAAAAACTGAGAGTTCTTAGGCATGCATCAGTGCTATCTAGTGACACTCAGGGAAAAGTATAAAAAAAAAACAGAGCTGGATGGTAGTTAAAATGGTAAAAACAGATTTTATTCAGGATGACTGAAATAGGGGAAAGGAGACCTCAATACAGAACTGGGTTCCAGTTCAAATATAGCATGGGCAAGTGGAAATTTATAGCCAAAGAGCATGATGAGGGTCAGTGGATGGAAAATTACAGAAAAAGGAAACATCAGGGGTAAGAATTCTGGCTAAACTGACCTAACAGAGTTCTTACTGAAGACGGGCCAGAGTGATCAGACATCACTTGGGGGATGGTGGAGGATGATGAAACTGATTAGATATCAGGAGTGATCAGATATAGAGGATGGGGGATTCTTATCAAACTAACTTAGCAGGGTTCTTGCTAAAATTGTATTTTATGAGGAAGTGCACAGATGGCCCTGGGAGAAGGTTCACGAGCCTGACTAAAGTTTGGTCAAGCAGAGAGTCTTTGTCAAAGCTTTATGTAAGTGAGCACATGTGCATGGATAGCTGGGCTAGGAGAGTGATACTCTGGTACTAGATGTCACCATCTCCGTGGTTGGAATTGAAAGAACGAGTTAAAAGTGGGTAGAGAACTCAGGTGCTGGTTTGTCATGGACAGAATTTGTTATTGCTGATTCTTAACCAGCAGGAGGGCTGAGGGATTTCTTCAACAGAATACACCATAGAGAACTTCTGCCTCCCTCCTTTGAATATACCTCCTCAGTAGCAGTAACCACACAAGTGCTTCTTATATATTTTCTGAAGATCTGTAAGACCAAGAGCAGGGCTGGTGTTGGAGACTGAGATCTGGGGAAGAGTATTCTTGTGGTGGCAGAGTTTGATTGCTTTTTCTCGTAAAAGTTATGCTTGATAACTGTGCATGCTTTAATACGCTACTTCCAAACTGGTTCATAAAGTCTAGGTACTAATTGCGCCTCATCTGGAACTATGGTTTAAAACTCTCCCATAAATCCATCAGTAAGCGTACTTAACACAGGACATTGACTGTGTTCCCTGAACAACCATGTGCAAGTTGAATCCTATTTTAAAGTATTCTAATGAACCTCACTATTTAAAGGACTATGATCATTATATTTGAGTAAATCTGGATATTAGTTATCTTTAGCTAAAGTAAGAAACATAGTATTATGTGGAAATAATCATAGTCAAAATTAGTATATTGATAATGAGAGTTAGCATATCAAGCATCTACAAGTCATTGTGCTAAATAATACATCATGTCATCTGCAGTAAAGACAGTGTTACTTCTTTCCCTCCCGTTGTTATGCTTTTTATTCCTTTATCTTGCTTCTTATACAGGCTAGAAGTTCCAGTAAAATGTTGAATAGCAGTGATTATAGTGGACATATTCATCTTATTCCAGACATTGGAGGAAAATTATACAATAGTTTACTTTTGAGTATCATGTTAATTGTAGTTCTGTTGTAGATACCCTTTATCAAGTTAAGTATGTTCCTACCTTTTTCTAGTGTGATGAAAACTTTTATCATAAATATGTGATATGATATTTATCAAATTC
>NW_011896252.1:4244-5363 GCF_000151845.1 Pteropus vampyrus | reverse complement strand
AAACAGGGAGCATCCACTCACTTTCTAGCACAGCCGTGAGCAAAGGCCGCCCCGTAAACAGGGCGAAGGCCAACAGAGTTGGAACGAGAAAGACACTGTACCCGACCCTGTGGGCCCAGGCCCCTGCCAGGCCGACAAGGCCCGGCACTGCCTCCTCTTACCTCGAACTGCGGCCAGTTCATGGACATGCCCGGCCCGTGGTTGGCTCTGAACCACTTCAGGTCCTCCGCGGCGTCAGCAGCTTTGATGTTCTGCTCCAGGTCACGGTAAATGTTTTTGTAGCTAAATCGGAGAGAGAAACAGGACTCTTTCAGAAGGCGAGGATGGCCACCGTTCATTTGTCCTGGCCCAGCGCCTGGCCACAGCAGACGCAGAGGTCTGCAGCTGACTTCACGGCCCAGATCAGGATGCCCACCCTGGTTCAGCTGGGTGATCATCTGGCTTCGACATGCACAGACGGGAACAAAGAATAACCATGGTGTGGAGGTCACAGCTTTGGCTTCTGACAAATCAGCTTTAAATCACCGGTGGGCAACAACTTGGCTTTGCTGTGTCAAATAATGCAAAAGGCGCTGGCATCTGGGCCACATGGGGCTCCAGTCTGGGTGGTCTCCCTTAATTAGGTCCAGAGTCGAGTGTCAGGCAAGTTCCCCCTCATCCCTTCCAAAAGGCCGGGAGGTTCATACTCAGTTGCGTGAAAGCTGCGTGCTAAGACCAGAGCAGAGACCGCCTGCCATGGGAGCGGGGCGGGAGGGGCCTGTTTGACAGCTCACTCCAGCTCCCCCGCCCAGGAAGCTGACCGTGAGGAGAAGGAGTGTCCCTACAGGTCCTGGATTTTTTCGCTCCTAATTCGTATAGCTGGCAAGTCACTTACTCTCTCTGGGTCTCGGTTTCCTCCTCTGCTGAGCGGGCATAATGCCACCTGTCGTGGGCTGAATCGTGTTCTCCAAAATAGATATGTTGAAGTCCTAACCCCTAAGTACCTCACAATGTGACCTAATGTGGACACAGGGTCTTTATAGAGGCAATCAAGTTAATGAGGTCATTAGGGGTGGGCCCAACCTATGGACAGCTTTTTATAAAATAGGGGAAATCTGGACACAGACACACACACAGAGA
>NW_011896252.1:0-519 GCF_000151845.1 Pteropus vampyrus | reverse complement strand
GGTGAGGTGAGGTGCTCACCGTGCGACCTTCCTGAGGGCAGGAACGTGTCTTGTTGGTGGAGGCCTCCATCCGCCCATGCAACCCAGCGGCAACAGGGGCTCCCCGGGTACCAGGTGCCCTCAACACATACAGACGTTCAAGATTTACCTTGAGAACATCTTGCTTGCATTTTTCTATTTTGTCTTGAAGTTTCTTAAGCTGCTCAGGGTTGAGCGACGGGTCCACTTTGCTGTTGCTTTCTCGCGAGATGGCCAGCTTCTCCTCCTTGCAGGCTGCGTGGTGGGCTTTCTTTGCTGCTTCGACCTACAGGAAAATGAGCGCCTGAACATCGTGTTTCTGAAAGTTCAAAATCCTGGCGGAGGCTACGCAGGTGAGCAAAGCTGCAAGACCAGCGGAACTACGACCGGTTCCAACAACGGGGCGCAGGCAACAGATACTGACCGAACGCCCGCTGCGTGTCGGGCTCTGGTCTCGGCACCAGGGATTCAGCGCCAGACAAAGCAGCTGGGCTTCCATGG
>NW_011896251.1:3408-5406 GCF_000151845.1 Pteropus vampyrus | reverse complement strand
GCGCGTGTGTTGGGCCAGGGTAAAGGAGGCCGATTAATATCAGAAAGAAAACAGGTTCTTGCTTTGTATAACATACTGGACAATGGTCTTGCAAAATAAGAAAAGAAAAGAGTAGGAGACTAAGGGATGAGAGGAAGCATAAGTAGGAAGAGTAACACCTGCTTTCTGAAGAGAACAATGGAGTTTAGAAAGGAAAAAGGGGACTTGAGTTAGATAATGTCAAAAGTGGAGCAGAGAGTAGGAGTCTGGGTGCACCCAAAAGACTTGTTACCTGCTGTGTCTTCTCGCATCTTAAAGCTGAGTTGCTCTCCCTGACAGCTCACCAAGGTCAAGGTGAGCCCTTAGCTATCGACAGTTGCTCTACATTTATATCACCAGTCTTTGCCACACTAACCAAACTGAATGACCGTGCCCTTTAACTGGAAACCAAGCTTGAATTAAAGGCCAACCAAGATGCATGCAGACAGAGATGTGCTGTATACTGACTACTGTAAGATTACTTTGAACTAGATTAATGTGCTTCAAAAGTTTCTGAGGCCACCTTAGTGGTTGCTGAGTTCTTTCTATGGGCCTTGTTGTTTGCTGTGGCCCTGCAAAGCTGAAAAGGGAAAGAATATAAAGAGCTGCACTTCTCAGGAAGCCTTCAATTCTCAACTCCCTAGGAAATAGACTCCTTTTTTATAGGGTTTGTGGTTCTGGTTACATCTTTTTTTTATTTTATGAAAAATTTATAATCTTCTACTTCCCTATACTCCGCCCCCTCCTTTCAGCCCTTTCATTAGGAAGACTTCTCTTAAATTCATTATCATGGTTAAAAAATGGCTCTGGAGCCAGATAGCTTTGCATCTTTACTAAACTCTGGACCTCAGTTTTCTCACCTGTAAAATGGAAATAGCAATAGAAACTGTATTATTCTGCTGCTGTGAGGATTAAGTCAGATAATCCATGTAAAAAATGTAACATAATGCTAGTACATAATAAGCACTCTCTAGAGAACTTATAAATGCTAATAAGATACACTGCTACACTATTCTTATTTCTATTAATTACCTAGAAATATAAAAAGTTGCCTTTTTAGCTTATTCTTGAATAGCAAGAAACACTCAATTCACATTCACCCTTCCAAGGTTCATTGCTCTGAATCATAAATAAAGTGGAAAGAAAAGTCATAAAACAGAATTTTGGCTTAATTATATTTGCAATTCCAGTGGTACAATCTTGAAAGTACCCTTTAATCAAATCCATTATATATTAGTGTACAATCAAAGCCTGATACCTCTAATCATACAATTACTGAAGTGTTCTGATTGATTTGGGGTGGATACAGAGTTTAAATTTGTATTGAGTCAAAGTTCATGTAAAAGTATGCTGAATTTGCCAGTATTTGGTTGTCAACTAAATCCTTAGTTAAAGTAAATTAAAATATAAGAGGCTGTGTTCTCATTTTTGAGTTGTAAATCATTTACGGTATGAATGGCCAATTAATGTCAAACACTGATGAAATTACAAAGGATTTTTTACTTGAATCTAGTCTCTACCATTTTGTTGGAAAGATATCCAGTTAAGCCTTATTAATGTGAAAAGCCAATTCACAACATGTTGCCATTAGAATTCCAGCCACAGCTTTTTAGGAATCAAGATTGATTACTCTTAACAAGCAGCAAAACTTTCCAAAGCACCACAGGGAGAGAAACTTCTCAGAAACCAGGGGTTTTGTAAGATTAACATAATAGTTCATTTCCTAATGACACTGGCAGGAGTTGATGTCTCCTAGTTTTGTTTAAGAAAAACCATTAGATTTCCTCAAGAGATTGCAGAGTTTGGATGATCTTCAATTGGAGACAAAGGACATCCTGAAAACATAACATCTGCTCACCCCAAAATATCCAAAGAAAGAAAATATGCAGAACTACCAGCACGTTCTTTAACAAACACTGTGCCTCCATCCCACCTCCAAGGTCTATTTCCTGGGAATTCAGCAGCAAGATAGAAATAACA
>NW_011896251.1:0-583 GCF_000151845.1 Pteropus vampyrus | reverse complement strand
ATCCTAAAGTCCACTTGATTAATCTCCCTAAACTCATGCTGTTCAGTTTTCATATTTCACATTTAAGATTTTTAGCTCTCACCTCCTCACAGTTGAAATAAATTGCTTCCATAAATGAAAGGCTAATGAGCCTACATTTTAATTAAGAAGATAGTGATGATGATTTTAGGAACATTGAACATCACTCTACAGAAAGTACTTGCCATAAATTGAACATTCCCCTTCCACTAGTACTCAGATCTCTGCCAAGCTTGGAGAGGGATACGAAGAAATACGAATTATACTCCTCTTCTCTCAAGAATTTAAAATCTAGTTTGGAATCAAAGAATCAAGCATGACACATTAAATAACAATTCAAACCCTTGTATTCTGAGGTAAAATATTAGTCTGAAAAACTAGGAGACATCAGAATCAAAATGAATAATTATTTTAAATTTTGTTGATTAAAAATGAATATCTATCTCTCCTTCTTCCTTAGCTAAACTTCGTTGTGCAGAGTTTTTTTCTGAATAAGAATTCTTTCTACATCAGGATAATAATCCCAGAACTCCACCCTGTCCCTGACTTCTGGATTTTTTTTGCT
>NW_011896250.1:2588-3931 GCF_000151845.1 Pteropus vampyrus | reverse complement strand
GTCTGACGGTTTGAGAAAGAAAAGACTCTATGGAGGAGGGATCAATCCATTCATTCATTCAACAAATATTTGTTGAGCACCTATGAATGAATAAAAGAACCTTGGAAAGGTAGTGATGGAGGCTATGAAGAAAACTAACAGAGAGCAAGAGCTCAGGGATTGACAGTGGGAAGGCTATTTTAGATGGATGTTCAAGGTGGGCCTCTCGGAGGAGGTGACATTTAAGCAAAAGGAGAGGGGGTCAAGTAGCTACCTGGGGGAACAGTGTCCCAGGCAGAGGGAATGGCAAGTGCAGAGGCTCTGAGGTATGCAACACAAACTGAACTACTACTACCCCACCTGTGGGGACTCCAGGAAAGAGGTGGCCCCAAACTCAGTGCCGAAGATGTAGCTAGACCTTAGGGAAGACTAGCCACAGTGGTAGAGAAGGGGGCATCTCTCCCACAGGGAAAGCTCTCTGGTAGCTTCAGGGCATTCACAGGCCACAGCCAGAACATCCGGGACAGACCCTGGATGGATGGACGACTCCTCTGACAGGAGCTACTCCCCTGCTCTCAGGGTCAAATCCAGAGGCCTGCCCACAGCCCACAGGTTCCCATCCGATCTGGCCCCTCCCAACTTCCCCGGTCTCATCTCCTCACAACTCCCTCTCACTCTCCTCTCCAGCTATACCAGCCTCCTTGCTGCTTCTCAAACTCACCAAGTTGGTTCCCCCCTCAGGACCTTTGCACTTGCTATTCTCCCGGCCTTGAATTCTCTTCCCCTGTATACCCAGAAGGCTCCTCTCACCTTTTTCAGCTGTCCCCTCAAATACTACTCCCTTGGAGACACGGTTCCTGACCACACTTGCTAAGTAGACCCCACCCCACCACCATCACCCGATCCCCTTTTCCCTATTTGTTCTTCATAACACTTGCACTGTATGATACATTTTGTTGTTGCCATTGTATTATGCATGTATTCTGGTCTTTGTCTGTCTCTCCTGCTAGAAGGTCAGCTGCAGGCGGGCAGGGATTTGATGACTTGGTTCACGGCTGCATCCCAGTGCTGAACCATATCTGTTGATTGAATGGATGAATGAGTGCGTTCTAGAAAGGACCTCTGGTGGAGCCCAGGGCCCAGCAGGGATAGAGGAGGAGGGTCTGGGGAGCGATGGAGGGAGCGGAGAGGGGAGAGAGCATCCATTTTTCAGACCCCTTCCTTCCCTAGGGTACCGGGCTGGTGGGCAAGCTGGGGGCTGAGGTTGGTTTAGGACACTGCAGTGACAATCCCCTGGTAGGATTTCACCAGCCTCGCCCCAACTGATTACCCCAATTTAGCTCCGCCTTATCCACCGTTTAGCC
>NW_011896250.1:0-298 GCF_000151845.1 Pteropus vampyrus | reverse complement strand
CCGCCCCGCCCCCGCCCCCCTCTCCAGCTCCGAGTCTTTGTTACGGGCTCCGCCCCCCAGCCCCGCCCCCAAGCTTGTCTTCGGGAGCAAACCAAGCGGGGTCTGGGGGCGGGGAAGTGGGGGAGCCAGCCCTGGGGAGGGTAGCAAGGGACAAGACCTGGCAGCCCCCTAAGCCATTATGGACCCGGGTCACGGAGATGGGGGAGGGATTTCATCACGTGTTAGTAAATTTCACCCTCCCTGGACATTTCCCCCTTTGAAAATGGGGGTTGGAGGGGGAATCAAAGGGCAGAGGGGA
>NW_011896249.1:2941-5162 GCF_000151845.1 Pteropus vampyrus | reverse complement strand
ACTTTCATGAGTTTTTGTACACATGTTTTCATTTCTCCTGAAAAGATGCCTAAAATAGGAATTGCTGGGTGGAACAATAAGTGTATGTTTAACTTTATAAGAAACTGACTGTTTTCCAAAGCCAGCAATATATCATCTTACATTCCTACCAGCAGTGTATGAGTGTCTAAATGTTACTAAAAAATTAAGCCCGTGGTTTGCCTTTTTCTTTTCTTAACAGTGTCTTTTGAAGAGAAAAGTTTTAAATTGTGAAGTCCAACTTATCAGTGCATTTTATTATGTGATTTTTGTTATAAAGATTTTCTCCTAGTTTTCTAGTTTTAGTTTTAGCTCTTTCATTTAGTTCTATGATCCATTTTGAGTTAATTTTTAAGTATGGTTGATATTTACCTGTCTATCCATCTATCAATCTACCTACTTATTTATTGGCATATGGATAGCTCTTTGTTTCAGCACCACTTATTGAAAAGACTATCTTTCCCCAATAAATTACCTTTATAATTTTACTAAAATCAATTGGCCACCTTTATTTGGGTCTATTTCTGGACTCTATTCTGTGTCACTGATCTATATTTCTATTCTTGCACCAATACCACGTTGTCATGTTAAATGTATCTTTTAGAATAAATATTGAAATCTAGTAGTGCATGTCCTCCAATTTTGTCATTTTTCAAATTTCTTTAGGTTATTCTAGGCCCTAAAATTTTAATATAAATTTAAAATCAGCACATCAATTTCTACCAAAAATGCCTAATGTAATTTTGGTTGACATTATGTGGAGTCTTTATATCAACCTTGGGATCATTGCCATCTTAATAATATTGAGTCTCTTAGTCCATGTCATCTTTATTTTCTCTAAGCAATGTTTTTTAATTTTTAATGTAGAAGTCTTACACTTATTTTATAAAATTTACCACTGTTTCACATTTTTGTTCTATCGTAAGTAACATTGTTTTTATTTCTATTTTAAATTTAATCAATACTTATTTAAAATGTATTCTTCTTAGGTTATCTATGTTTTATGTACTTATATATGTATAATTATATTTATACTGTTTTGTTTACTTATTGATTGTCTAATTCCAAAAGATTTTAAGGAAGTCTACAAAAACATAAAATAAAACAAAAACAGAAGAAAGAGAGAATAGAAAAGGGAAAACAAAAAGACAAGCATGATGCTAATACACGTACACATTATACAATCTTTCCACATTTGCTTTTTCCAATGTGAAAAGTGAAATCTTATTATTACATATTGTAGAGCATCCTTGAATGACAAATAGACCAACCACTCCAGAAATCACAGCTATTCTTATACTTTTCTCCAGGAAGTCCTAAAAAACAGGATAGAACATAATATAATACAACAAATAAGATCCTCTACAATGTTTTTATGGAAATTATGCTGAGTTTTGATGTGCTGTTTCTTATGTCACTTAAAATATGGAATAAAAATGCAAAAAATTTAGGCTCTGAGGCAGTTATATTTGACTACAGTCTCATAAGAGACCACCAAGCCATAACTACACAGCCAAGCTGACCCTGGATTCCTTACCCTCAGAATCCGCCTGAGATAATACATGCTTGCTGTTTTAAAATGTTAAGTTTAAGCAATTTATTATGTTGCAACAGATAACTAGTATAGATTTTGGTTCCAAACTACCATTTATTTAGTGCTTACTTCACGCCAAGCATTTTACTAAGTGCTTATATAAGTACTATCTAACCCTCAAGTAAAACTACGAGGAAGGAGTCATTATTATATCATCTTGCAAGTGAGGAAATTGAGGAATGCAAACACTAGTGCAAGTCAAAGTCAAGGAATCTGATTCCAAACCTTGGACTTTTATCATTATATTATTCTGCCTTCTCACATCTCTCTCCCAACTAGATCCGGCCAATGTGTTCTTTGCTTTCTCGAGGCAGATGGCATTGCCCGCACAAGGGTGAAACTGGTTCTTATGGTGCCCCCACAAGAGTGAAACTGGTTCTTATAGTGCAATGGTTTGTGGTCCTCCAAATCTCAACTCGACCTGACAAAATCATATTCTTTATTATTTAATTTCTTTTCTTAGGGAAAACTTAAATTAAAATTTTCTCCTTTGGGAGCAATAATGAAAAAAATATTGAGAAATACTGCTTATTAACAAAGATTATTTCAGACTTTTTCTCAATGGCCCTTAATCTTGAAAAAAAAAAACTTCCTAGTGCATAGCAGGTT
>NW_011896249.1:0-2256 GCF_000151845.1 Pteropus vampyrus | reverse complement strand
AATATGTTGTGAGAAAGCCCTTAAACAAAGAAAGAAAACTAGAACCAAAGTACCCAAGATTCAGTGTCTTACTCCACGTGTCCTGCAATACAAACATTGGCATATTGCTGTGAAGAAACAGTGTACTAAGAAAAATAAGGAAGAGACTATAGACTATGCTAAACTTTTGGCCAAGAGAATGAAAGAGACCAAATAAAAATGCGAGGAACAGATTGCTAAGAGACGTAGACATTCCTCTCTAAGAGCATCTACTTCTAAGTCTAAGTCTAGTCAAAAATGAGATTTTTTAAGAGTAACAAATAAATAAGATCAGACATCAGAAAAAAAGAAAAGAAAAGTTACAGAAATAAATAAGTGGCACAAGCCAAAGTGACGCTCTGGGCTCCACAATAAATTAAGTTCCCTGCAAAGATGGAAAACACGGACACCCCTGTGAACAATGCTCTTAGGAATGAGGGTTCAGAGGGAGCCAACAGTTACTGTGATGGAAAATATTAGCTTACATTCTTTAATTCCCTAGTAACTGACCTTATTTATGCCTGAGCAACATGTCTTACTACACTTGCTAATCTGTTTATTTCTAAAAGGAGGTAATTAGTCCAGAGAGCTAGAGCTCAAAATGAAATAAGCTTCAGAATTTAAGGAATTATAGCAGGTGTCTGAGAGATCTCTAGTTCATGCCTGGCCCATTCCTCTCTGCCTGGAGGAGAGTTTGTCTCCTCAGACTGACTAATACATTGGCACATTCACTCATTTATGCCTAAACTGAGAGCTGTTTCCCTGGCAACCCTCCAATCTGAGATAAGACAGGAAGGTGGTGGCTGTTGCTCAGGTCTTCCTTTTAATAACTTCCTCCTAAGCATATGAATAAGTTCAAGGGATAGAAATCTTAGAAGAATGCTAACAGAAGCTCAGAAAGGCTAACAGAACTGCCCAGGATCTCTCAGGTGGTCTGCAGCAGAGCTGGGTCAGGATCTCCAGGGGCTGACATTCCACCCTGGGCTCTTCGTATTAGCCCACACTGTCTCCTCAGGATTTTGGGTCTTCGTTCATCTCTGGGGGCAATAAGCATGAAAGAACCTAGTTATTTTTTCTTGTAAGGTTCATGGCTTCTTCATCTACATTCTCCCTCCCCTCCCCACCCGACTTCTGTCTGGTTTGAGTTTATTGTCAAAACATGCCCAGCCAAATTACTGTCTGCAGACATTTTTGCTGGCCCTAGTGTATCCACCAGAGAGCTGCTAATGACTACCCTTCTTGCCCATATTTAGGTCATCCTTAGAAGGGAACTGCTCATTATCATTCTCTGGCTGCAGCCTGTACTGTCTGGAAACAGTCAGGCTTGATTCTGGCGGTGGAGTGAAGTCCCAGCACCTTCCATTGGGTCAAATCTCCACCAGGAGCAATTCTCAGCTCTTGGGAGCTATGTGCCTATGGTCCCTCAGGTCAGGCACCTTGGAGTTTGTGTGGGAGTGAGTAGGTGAAGGGCACTTCTGTTCATGGTTGATTTCCTACAGCACTTACCAAGGCCAGCTACATGATTTTCAAGGCCTGGTACAAAATAAAAATTTGGGGCCTTTTGTTCAAAAAGCAGGATAAAAGTAGCTTTTCCTTTTTCCTGAGTTCTCTCTTTCTATTTGTCATGATGTTGTTTGCTACTTAACATTGTGCTAAATAAATAAAATTAAAATCTTAAATTATTAGCATAAATTTTATAACTCATCTTAATATTTTGCAGTGCCAGTTTTAAATGCAGATATAAAGGAATTTAATTTGTATGCAGAATCATGAGATGCAAATATTGTATTTCATAGATCACACATGCATATGTACTTTATTCTTACTTGAATAGTGGAAATACTGCACAAAAGTAAAAACTTTTTATTTCACTTCTTAATACCTGTCCATTCTACTAATTCTAACTTTGGCTTACTGATACATAAGGAAGAACAGAGGAAAGGAACTTTTTCTTTCCTTCTGTGTCATCATTTTCAGTGTAAATAGGTAGCTACTACAGGGAAGTTACATGAATAAGAAAAAATATAATTGAGTTCCTTAGCCATTCATATTACTCACAATGACATTGCCTTCCTCCTGCATTTGGACCAAGTTCTGGCTCAAATGGAAAACATGGCCTCTTAATTATTCAGTTGTACCTAACTTTCACTCATATTGAGTCTTGCTGAATCCCATGCATCCTGGGTCTGCCATGGAGCATCATGAATGTTATATGCAAATGGGGCAGCATATCACTTG
>NW_011896248.1:3189-4203 GCF_000151845.1 Pteropus vampyrus | reverse complement strand
TCCTGGTGGGGTACGAAGGGTCGCTTTGCTTTGTCATTCCCTTTGTCATGGGATCAGGAGAGGAAGGAGAGGAATAATATGACAGACCACACATTCTTTCTCCAGGACGAGCCTGCGTGAGGCAGGCGTGTAAGCCTGTAAGACCCTCTCCTGGGAGAGCGGGGCGGGGTGCGGTAGGAGAGGGCGGGGCGGGCAGCGGCTTAAACAGCATCGGGAAGCATGACGAAAACCTCACCCTGCTCCTTTTGTGAGCCTCCCACTAGACTCCAGCCAACACGAGTGCCCCCTCGGCTCTTGACCTTGGCCAGCCAGCTGGTCGTGTCGCTGCTGGAGCTGACAGGAGGTGAAGCGGCTTTTTTTTCTGATGAGTTTTCCGCGAGGTCTATAAGCAAATATATCATAGTGATGTTTCATCAGCGTAGGAGTCAGATTTAAAATTTGGACCTTACATGGTAGCTTATTAAAAAAAAAAATAGTGAAGGACCATACAGGCCGGCTAAAAGCAGCAGATGAGACATGAATATGGAACTCTAGATTGATCTTATAAACAATCTTGAGTAGAAATGCAGAGAGAAGAAGCAGAGCTCTGTGGTTTCGCGTCACGCACCAAAGCGACGCCACATGCCGATGAGCGCGGGCGCATGTTGACAGGTGCTCGCCAGCCGAGCCCAAGCGAGCGTGCTCGGGAGGAGCGGGTGACTGGGACGGAGAAGAGGAGAAAGGAAAATGCTCGCGTCGTGCGCCTGAGGCTGTGCTCCCCCGAAGCAGAGCCCGAGTCGGGGAGTTCCGGGGGGTGGGTCCTCAGGCGGCTCCTAACGGGGCGAGCGAAGACCGGAGCCAAGATTTGGCGTTGGGCGTCCAGCCCCGCCCGAGGCTGCGGGGAGTTCTGGAGTGTGAAATACACCACGGAGCCTGACCCGCTCCGAGGCGAAGGGACTGAGCTGTCCTGTCCTGTCCTGCGACAGATAGTCAATCATTAAGGGCCTTTCCTGGTCTCTCCGGGCAAGACGGCTC
>NW_011896248.1:0-1149 GCF_000151845.1 Pteropus vampyrus | reverse complement strand
CGGCAGTTGTCCATGTGAGGGTATTTAAGTTCATTAAGATGAAATAAAATGTGAAACTCGGTTTCTCAGACACATTAAGTTCGTTGCACGTGCTCAACAGTTTAGTGGCTACTACACTGGTCCGTGCAGATTACGGAACATTTCCATCGCGGTGAAGCTCTAACGGCCTGTCTGTTAAGCAGTAAGACCATCCGGTTTGGAATTTAGCTACCGCAAGGGACCTTCGTGAAGCACTTGTTGCGTGCTGAGTGGCATGGGAACCGTTTCGTAAGTACCGTCTCGGTTGGTCCCAACCATGTGTTCGTGACGTAGGTCCTATTATCATTCCCACGTCAGAAGGGACAGGGCGTTCATAGAGCTGACAAGATGTGGGGCTCCCAGGCGCCCCACGGAGGCTTGGGTTTTCTTGGCTGAGCGTCGCTTTTCTGGAACTGTGTGCTCAGGCTTCTGGGCACGTGGTCCCGAGGCAGGTGACGGAACGTGTGCTTCTCTGTCTCACAGGTACAGAGGGAGCGTCCTGCAGAGCCGCGTCCAGCTGAGAGCGGGTAGACTGCGCAAGCCACTCTGGGTGCTGAGGAAAGACTGGCCCCCTCCGCCACGCAAGGGGCCGGATCCACACGGGATCCTCGGGCGGGCATCTTCAGAAACGGCAGGTAACGTTCTCCTGGGAGGTGAGTCCAGACCGGACGCCAAGAGGCACCAGGCTGTTGGGGATGCAGGATGAGCGAGAGACAGCCATCCTTGCCCTCGGGAGCCCGAAGCTCAGCGGGGGG
The DNA here is from genome assembly GCF_000151845.1 of Pteropus vampyrus. Classification (NCBI taxonomy): domain Eukaryota; kingdom Metazoa; phylum Chordata; class Mammalia; order Chiroptera; family Pteropodidae; genus Pteropus; species Pteropus vampyrus. The sequence continues at coordinate 376 of NW_011896248.1, read as the reverse complement.
ACAGATGCCTGCAGGATGATGGCAAAAGAGTGACATTTGTGAGACGGTGGGCGTGACGCTGCACTGGCGGACAGGGTGACGGGTGAGCGCACCCAGCGAGACTGGCTGGGGACCCGATAGCGAGACGTCGACGAACATCCTCGAGTACTGGCCGCGCGTGTGAGGTCCACGTTCCCCGCAGGACCCAGAGGACGTGAGTCAGGGCTCTCGGCGCCGCCCCCTTTCCCCATCTCTGAAACGGAGGGTCACTCGACCCTCTGCACAGGGCCACTGCGAGGCTTAAGTAGGTCAGTGGACGGGCTCGAGAGTCCACACGGAATAGAAGTACGAGCAGTTGTGTGTGAGAGTGGCCGGGAACATCGCTTACGTGGGAGGC
>NW_011896247.1:0-5103 GCF_000151845.1 Pteropus vampyrus | reverse complement strand
GATTGTTAGTCTATGAATTCTGGCTTTTCGTTAGAGTGAGTTTGTTCCTTGGTCAGCCAATTTGGCAGTCAGAGATTCCATATGCTGGAAGGAGCTTCCATGTTTCTTGTTGGCCACTGTCATGGTTGAGAGGAGGCATAGATTAGTCTTCAGGTGGCTTCACCACTTTCTTATGTCATGATAATATAGTTTGGAAATTGTCTTGGGCAGCTGAACAGTCCTGGGACTTCTCTCACAATAACAGTCACTCAAAACTCCAGTAGTCTCCAGTCCAGTTGCTTAATGGGAACCCTATGAGCTAATAACAAACAGCACGAATCTTGTTGGTCCTTTTTATCTGCACCATACATTAAGGCTATCTAGCCTTAGCAATAGGCCTTGGTGTTCCAACCAGCATTCTGCCCAGTTGAAACTCTTCACGTTGATCTCTGTCTTCAGGCAAAATTAAGCAATAAACTGGAATGAAATAGAAAATAGACTCTGATTTCTAACCAAGCTTGCTTTCCAGTGTATGACATTTAAGATACTGGAGGTTAGTTAATACTTTACTTTTCTGGTGTGTGGGATATTTGAGAAAGTTATGGTTCATTCAGCTTTCCAAACTTTTAATTGCTTTTCCTGGTTCTCAAATTTATCTCACGATGTTTTGTAGTGCTTTGCTTTTATCAACTTAAAGAAAGGGAAGAGTAGTCGACTCTTTTTGCATGTCTCCATTCAAATTTCTCCTGGATGTTGCTTTCTTGCTTTCCTACTGCAGATTTAATTCCTCCATGTATCTGGGGAAGATGGCCACTTTGTGTTATAATTTTATATATATATTCAACTCAACAATTGAAAAAAATAATTATTCTTTGTTCCTACACTGAGAGATCATTATTAATCACTTGATTGGCTTATAGTTTCACTTCTTGGACCATAGTTTCACTTCATTAAGGGGATATGACATTTATATTTTTCAGGTTTGCATCTCCCTGCTTTGGCTGAAATCACTGTATTCACCCACCCCTTTTTCTTTTGGTGAGGAGTATGGAGCTAAATTATATTTCCAAGCTTCCCTTCCAGTTAGATGTGAACAAATGACGTAGTTTTGGTCAATTAAATTTAGAATAGAAGCAAAGAGCTATTCGCCCTCTTCCAAGCTTCATCTACACAAACCTACCAAATAGTCCTCTCTCTTTCCTCACCTGCCAACTTAATAGGGGGAATTTTGAGAAACCAGGATACCTTAATTCCTGAATAACAACCCAGAAAGCTGCTTGACAACCAGGAACATCTCCATTAGACTTTATATGAGTGTGATTCAGGAGTTTGTGCATTGTAGCTGCTATCAAGGTCAATATTAAGTTTCTATCTTATGTATGATTGTCAGCTCATCGAAAACTTCATGAATTTGGAGAGGGGTAGTATTCCAAAGGACAAAATGCTAGGCAGACTAAAACAAAGTATACATAATACTACCAAATGTTTTGTGTTTACAAATTCGAATATATCACAATATGTCTCCATAGACATTCATACTGTGTGTGTGTGTGTGTATGTGTGTGTGTGTGTGTGTGTGTGTGTGTGTGTGAAGGAGTATAGACATACAAATGTGTGTCCAAGATCTCTCTACAAGGAAGAACTTGTTGCCCAGTCATCAGAGTATGGTCAGCAGATAGCCTCCAGCGGTCAGTTCTCAAGTCTGCCTCAGCTCCAAAGATCCACCCCACTTAAGGTCATGTCCTTTTAGAAACAGCCCAGATTCAGTGACTGGACAAGATGGGGGTATATAGTCTCAGTCGTTTGGGCCAGATGTGGAAATTATGCTTCAGAGTTTCTTGTCAAGATGGCAGAGGCGTTGTTGGGCATGAATGGAAATTCTTTTTCCTCTACTTAATCATATTTCCCTTTATTTCCTTTTATAGATATTGATTCCTAATAAATATCTTGAACCCCGATCTCCCATCACTTCCTACTTCTGGAGAATTCATCCTGCAGCTGTGTGTGTGTGTGCGCGCGCATGTGTGTGCACGTGCGCATAATAGATATTCTGTATCTAAGTGTGTATGTACATTCTAGAGCAAGTTCATCTACGTAAAACTCTTGCTTCCACCATGCACTAGATGACGGTAATTTATTTCAAAGGGCTGTGTTGAGACTGAAATGGCTTAATCCATGAAAACTCAGAACAGGGTCTGGTATACAGTCAGTGCCCAACAGATGTCAGTGATTTGCATATTAGCTGGATATGTGTATGTGTGTCTGTTGAGGAAGATTCTAGGAATATATGCCTCCTGATTTATGTAGAGCACTTCCCAGAATATAGTAATTATTGCTAAAAGCTGCCTGTTTTCCATGCTTAAAACAGATTACTGGCATAACTGCCTCATTTTCATATACAATAGACTCTCTATAATTATTTTTGACTAATATAACCATAACAACTCCAAACATGGTATTTAGCTTTAACAAGCTACTCTTTATTGATGCAGTCTTTCCTGAAGATGATTTCTACAAAAGCCTGTAGAAAGCTGTGTTTAAAAAGGAGAAATTCCACATGTTCACAGCAGCTTCTCCTCCACCCTGTAAGGCAGCTATTCCCCTTGTGCCTCTAACGTTCTTAATCCTGGGTTCATTGGAACCGGGGGATACTGGTTGGGAATTGCCTTCTGCCTTCTTTTTTGGCTCCATTCTCTGCCATGGAAGGTTTCCTTTTCTTCCCCATCCCCCACTCTTGAAATGCCCACAAATTTGAAGGTCTAGCAAAATGATGATATGACTTTCAAAAGTCCTTTATATATTTCATCATGTTCCTTCTTCGGCCAACATTTTATGGCATTCTCAATGACTTGTATGTTGTGAGCCAGTATTCACCTTTGGACTGATTCTCATTCAATAGCCAATCCCTGATTCCTATATTCCTTGAGGGAGCAGAGTTGTCTTTTGTCTCCCCTTAACTCTGCTCCCAGAGAAAGCTTTCTTCTATAGGACTAGCTAAAAGTCAGGTCATGTGAATATTGAATGGAATGGACTTGAGGGAGAGGAGTAAAAGAGAGAACAATGTGTCTTGCAACATGCTTCTCTGTCCTCAATTTTCAAAGCCCAAGGTGGACTTTGGTCAGGCACATGGCTATAGAAACCAAGTATTTCAAGAGCTTTCAGAAGAGAATTGGCATAGGGCCAGAGATGAATCTCATTTCACACCTCCTATCCCTTTTATTAAACACTCAGCATTTGCACCTGGAGACTTTTAACAATATACTCCCCTCATCCTGTGACTGTATTTACAGTATAAAACAGAAAACCAGATTATATATTTTTCTAAAATGGTATGCTGCGAAGGAGCAAACCTCAAGTTCCCCATCTTTCTCCCCTCAACTAACATAGATATATAATAAATTATTTTGACTACTCACTGTTACTATACATTATTATTATTATTATTAATAACAATAAGTAGCATTAGAATGCAATGGTCTTTCTAGTATATAAGCAAACTAGAAGCACATGCACTCATATTTTAATAGTATAAGTTTTATGAGATATCTCATAATAATAAAATTGTGTGTAACTAAAATTCATTTAAAATGCCAGTAAAGATGCTTTAAAAAGGTGTTGAAATATGCACATAGCTTCTACTGAATATTTATATCCTGTAGTAAGTCTCCAGATAGTGTAACATTTGAACTGTGTATATTGCAAGTTGACTCGAATGATGGTTTCACCTGTATAATTGACCAACATCCCACGTGTATATAAATACTGTATTTTCAGAAAACTATGCTGCTTTGAGCTGTATAGGTGGATAATTTTGGCCAATTGAATTATTCAAATGTTAAATTTATTTTGCTATGAGATAAATTACCATAATTAGTTCAGAGTGTTGAAAAAGAATGCTATCACATTTTGCTATTTTTTTTTCTTTTCATTAAACAAATGGAAATGGATCACTTCAAAAATATTCATAAAGCTTTGAAATATTTAATTTTTAATATAAATTACGCACTGATTTCTCTGAAGCTCATAGTATTCTTATGTAAAAGTTCTACATGCAGTAAAATGACCCAAATTCTATGAATTCTATACTGCATCTCAAACCTTGGAGAATTCTGAAGATAATAATGCCTTTAACATTTCTTGGATTTTGAAAGTAGTTTATTTCTTTTCTGTTTTTCCTTTCAATCTATAAATATAATTGGGTGCTAGATACTTCTAAGTCACAGGGCTGGTGTTAACTATAGCTATAAACATGAATCAGATATGTATATTTTCCTCTAGGGAGCAAAAATAGGATAAAGGGGACAAATATTTTTTAAAATATCTATTGTAAACCAGATATTGTGTTTTCTGTTTTCACATATATTGCTTACTCATTTGATTCTCACACTATAATGAGGTATTATTTTTCTTAGTTGACAAATGAGCAAATTGAATAACTAACTTGTACAAGTTTATACATTTGGTAGTCATGGAGCCAGGAGCTAACTCCTAAAGCTCTTTATTTTTCCTTCTGTATGAAATTCTGTTGCCTACAGTTAAATAGGACAGAAGAAGTAAATATAATGCAAAATAGAAAATTTTAACTGCCAGAAGAGGAATACTGATAAAGTAATCTGAGAGTATTACAGTTTTACATTTTACACTATAATCTTTGGAGGGCAGGAAAGAAACTTGACTTATACCTTAGAATTTAGCATTAGTTTCAGTCCCCACTGGCTCAAATTCAAGATAAGTTTAATGTAGTGATGTATTCTTTTTAGAGTTGAAAACATTAAGAACCATCAGATAATCATGGTATAATTTTTGAGATTATACAGCCATGTTGATATTGGGTATGCCTTCACTTTAAAAAAAATATATATTTTTTAAAATTAGCATTCTACTTATTTCTCTTTGAATAGGTCTTCTAAAAGTCATTTCCAACCCATTACAGCCATGAAATATTTATAGTGGCTAGCCTCCTTTTCACATGATGACAACCATAATTATAATTGCAGGTCACAACCTCTCACATATCCCTATAGCTTTAGGGGTTATAAACCCATAAAGAAGCTCCACATTTCCATTTTTATGGTACAAACCAATCTTTTTTCTGTGCAAGTCTCCAAGACAGCCATAGGTAAT
>NW_011896246.1:2091-4759 GCF_000151845.1 Pteropus vampyrus | reverse complement strand
GATTCTATAGACAGAACAAGGTCCAGGAGGGCTACAGCTCAGGAGGGCAGTGTAAGGGGGAAGGCCTGCTATTAGAATTTGGTCGGGGGACAGGGAAAATTTGGGATGCAATGAAAATAGTCATCATATGCAAATTAAAGAAAACCTCATTGCTGCACTTCCTCCCCATGCACCCCGAATCCAGACCTGGGTTCTAGTGTGGGCTCTGCCACCAACTCATTGTGTGATCTTAAACAAGTCCCTATTTGCCTTTGAACCTCTGTTTCCCCATCTGTAAAATAATGGTTGTTCTTGATCATTTCTGAGAGCCAAGGGCCTGGCACAGTACATGGTCCCACCAAGGATCCTGCCAGCCTCCGCGTGTTTACTACCTCTGACCCCTCCACCCAGGTGTCTCCCGCAGGTCCAGGTTCTTTCCATGCCCTGCTGGCTTTTCTGGGCTCCTTCTCAAAGCAGACCTTGTTCCCCTCTGCTTCCCTAATTCTACTTCCAGGGGGGCCTTCCAGCCTTTCCGAGATTCTGGTTTTGAGTCAGTCAGCTGGCAGAACCAACTGATTTTGATTTTCACAATCAGGCTAAGGGAGCATAGGTTGTTGTAGGACAGCCCGGACCTCCCACTGTTTCCCCCTCCTCATCTTCCAACTGATACCACCCCAATGCTCTCTCACTCCACAGGAGGACGGGAACAGCTACTGGGTGTCCTGAGAGAGGCGGGGAGAGGAGGACCCTGGTGGCGATGGTAGAAAACTAAGGGGACCCTGGGGGTGGGGAGGACTCTGGTTGAGGGGATGGAGGACCCTTGTGGGAGTAGGGGAAGGAGGAGGAGTAGGGAGCTGCAATAAACCCCTCTCCTTTAATCAGCAAGCCTCCCAGGATGAAATAGTACTCCATTTGATGGAGTAGAAAGGAGGTGCCAGTGTTGAATCTGAACCTGGACAGAGCTGTTCCCTAGGCAGTGAGCCCCCAGCCCACCCCTTTGATCGCCCCTCACCGGCTCCCTAAGAGGTTGTTAACATCTTTCTTTATGGGGCTGGGGATGCAGCCAAGACTCACACCTCATCTGGGCCTTGAGCGGCTGCCTTTGTACTTCTCCCCTTGCCAGGCGCCTGCCATGGAGACCAACGTGGCCCCCTCCACAGGACTGTAAATGTGCAGTAGTTAGGTGATCTGATGGAAAGAGCAGTTTGAGCTCATGGGGAGCTCCCAGTCTGGTGGGGGGCAGGTGGGACACACACCTCAGCTGACAGATTAAAGAGATAGTCCAGAAGGACAGAGCTGAGTGAGAGCCTCTGGTGGGCTTCCTAGAGGAGGCAAGGTGAGGCCAAAGGAAAAGAGTAAAGGTTTATGGTGAGATTGAGTGAGGGGAGAGGGGTCTGCAGGGGAGGTATGGGTGGTTTGTCCATCTGGAGTGTTGAAGAGGTGGTAAGGAGGTAAAGTAGGAAGGTGGGCGATCTCAAAAGCTGAGACGGGTATGCTGAGTCTCAGTTGACTCATCTGTAAAAATGGGCCTGATGCCTGCCTCCCCAGTTGCTGTGAGAAGTAGCCAAGACCCTATCTATAAAGGCCCTGGCTAGAGATCACACTCTGTCCTCACTCATTTCCTGTCCTCCCTCCAACCCCTCCACCACCCCTCCAAATCCAAAGGGGCCAGCCCCCTCTCTGTGTCTTAGCATCTGGCCTCATCTGGAAACATCTGCCTCTTTTGCATGGGGTCTCAGTTAAGGCTCTGAAGGAAGAGCCAGTGGGGGCCAGTACTGAGGTGGGGGCAGCTGACGGAAAGAGCAGGAGGTACATCTTCCTCACCCCCGCCTCCCCCAGGCCTCATTTAACACAGATCTGCCCTTAATCTCCTCATGTCCCCTCACTCCTGGCTGCCCCCAGCACACACCTGCTTTCTCTATTAACTCTTCAGTGTAGCTCCTCCAGTGCCCTCAGTGGAGGCCTCTCCTTCTCTTCTTCCAGCTTTTCCTTCGGCGGCTGCCCCACCACGAGTTCTCCAATTTTGTTTCCAAACTTCTAGCCAATTTTGTATTTTACTCTGTAACACATCCATGTTGCTCTATGGGAAAATATTTTATCTCCCAGTTAAATTACCAAACTTTTCCCTGAAATGTCCCTGAGCGAGCACCAGTGCCCTTTTTCACCTTTTGGCTTTGCCAACTGACGCCACCTGATGAGGACTCAGAGGGCCCTGTGCCCCCATTTGAGCCACGCCATAGGGCTCAGTGGGGACACAGAATCTGTAGAGCCCCCTTTCTGCCCCTGGAGAAGAAGGCAGAGAGCAGCAGAGAGTATGGGGCAGGGAGGAGGCCAGTAATCCTGAGTCCTGCCCCACTCAGGTCAAATTGAAGCTGTCCTTAGTGCCAAGGGACTGGACCTTTGACAACATAATGGACTAAAAATAAACTAGGCATGGCCACTTAAACCTCAGAACCGAGTGTCCCGACTTGAGTTCCAATGCCCCAGTGAGGTGGCAGGTTGACCGCATGTTACTTCTGGGGATGAGTGATGAACCCCATGAGTGACGGTGAAAAAACAGCAAAGGACCACCTGATTTAATCTCAAATAATTTATTGATTCTTGAAAAGAGAAAGGAGAGGAAGCCAACCAAAGCCACGGGCTGCCAGTTGAATAAGTCATCAGGAGTCTTCTTGGATCAGAGATGTGG
>NW_011896246.1:0-1485 GCF_000151845.1 Pteropus vampyrus | reverse complement strand
TGGCAGGAAAAGCACAGGCTTCAGAGGCGGAATCCTGGGTTCCCAGCCTGATCCCATCACCTACTAGGAACCGTGGGGCCTTGGGTAAGTCATTCGATCTCTCTGAGCCTGTTTACTCATCTGTAACATGGGGAATTAACAACTGCTATCAGGCTTGTTAGTGGAGTCAGGATTCAAACCAAGATCTCGATGCCTCCAAAGCCAGGTAGGTTCATTACCCTGTGGTTTAGGTCTCATCACCTCCAAAGTTCTAGAAGTTCCCAAGGGAAGGATTAAGTTGCATTGTTCGCTCATTCATTCAATCCATATATTTATCAGGCACTGACAATGAGCCAGGCGCCAAGGAGACAACACTAAAAAAAAAAAAAACAAGCCAGGTCTCTGCCTGCGTGGAGTTCACAGTCTGGTGGGGACTGAATCATTTATTTATTTTATTTATTCAATACTAAGCCACTACTGTGGGCCGGGCACTGTGCTGAGCTCGGGCCCTGTGTACTGTGTTTGTGAAACACTTTTGCCATCATCCTTTCATTTGTTCCCCATGACGATCTGCTGAGATAGGCAGTACAAGGGTCACTACTCCATTTCGTAGACAGGGAACTAGAGGTTCAGGAAAACCAAGTAGAAAACTGAGCTGGAAACCAAAATCTCTCTTCTCTCCACAGGAATTCACTGAAGGCCTGCCCTGGGCCAGGTGCTGTGTCACAATGCAGTGCAGATGTCCAGTCTGGCTGCGTGGAACTGAAGCCTTTGCCTGTGTGTCACTGTGGTCCTTAATCCTCTCTGAGACTCTGACCCTCCCCCGACCAAGCCCTCAGCCATAGACCTTCCACAGAACAGGGTGTACATGAAACTGATTCCTTAAATTCCAGCCTCTCAACTATCTCCCTTAGCAGCCCAGGAAATCCTTCCTGCCCTTGAACTTCCACATCTTACAGGCCAAGGCTGGTCCCTCCAGGGGGCCTCCTTTGAGTGGAGCCATGCTCAAGGAAGACCAGGATGCTCCAGTCCTTCCCCAAACACCAGTGAGGGAGCCAAAGGCACAGCAGACCTTGCACCACCAGCCAAGCAAGTACTCACTGTGGGGCCAGGCTGGGGCAGGGAGGAGGGACAGGAGCCAAGCAGAACTTACAAAGCCAATGGGGCTAGCAACTGGAGTGGGAGAGGAGGAAAGAGTAATGAGGGGCAGAATGATGAGTACGAACTGATAGCAAGATGGGATACTAGAGGGAGGTCCTAGGATTGGGAGGGGGCAGTATCACCTAACACCCAACTTGCTGTCAGCTTAAATGAGCACATCCCTGCTGGGCCAGAGGACTGACAAATCCAGCCGTCCTCAAAGTCCTTCTGCATGCCCCCATCTTCCACTCCCTCTTTCTCCTCCTCCCGCTTCCTCTACCTCCTCTAGCAAGACTTCCCAGATCATCTCCCCTCCACCGAAATGTTCCCTATGTGTCTGAGCAGCTCCTGTACCTACACTCTCCC
>NW_011896245.1:3232-4618 GCF_000151845.1 Pteropus vampyrus | reverse complement strand
TACTGTGTATTACCAAATAATATGAGAGAAAACAAAAAGAAAGTCATCTTACCCAATAAAATATATTACAAGGTAGCAAACATCAAAACAAGATAGCATTACTATCAAAACTAATCTGATAACAATATAGAAAATCCAGAAATATGCTTAGTCAAAAATAATAATTATATAATAATTTCACATTAGATAAAGCAAGTTCTTTGAAATAAGAGGAAAGTCTTATACTGATCTAATTGATAGACATGATCTATTGATTATCTATCTATCTATCTATCTATCTATCTATCTATCTATCTATCTATCTATCTTCTATCTAAACACAGTTCAGGGATAAAGGCAAATAGCCATAAACACTTAAATGTTTTTAAAGAATCATGAGTTATTTATATAAATTAATTTCATTTAGCAAAATGACACTATGTGAATTCATTTCTTTTCTAAATTAGCAGTGATCTAGATATCCTAGGTTAAAGAGGTTGAATTTGATTTACCTAAGTATTGGCCTATATTTTAGAATGTTCAGTATATAATATATCAGTCCGTGAGGGCTACCTTAATAAAGTTCCACGAACTGGGTGGCTTAAACAACAGAAATGTATTGTCTCATGGTTCTAGAAGCCAGAAGTCCAAAATCAAAGTGTCACCAGTGTTGTCTCCTCTGAGAGCCATGAGGGAATGAATCTGTTCCAGGCCTCTCTCTTTGGCTTGTAGAGACAACCATCTTCTGTGTTTCTTCACATTGTCTTCCTTCTATGTGTGTCTAATATTTTCTGAGAATTAGTCAAGGTTTATTTAAAACCCCAGCACAACATTCTTCTGGATGATATAAAAGATTCCTCACTCTTTTTGCATGAACGCAAACGCTATCAAGATGAACAAAACACATTTCTTGGGCCTTGTCCAATATTTCTGCAGTTGTATGAGAACAATCTTAGTGTTTCGAAAACTCTGTAGCATGAAACAAGCAAAACAATCAAATATACAACACACTCCTTCACAACAACATGGAAATCACAATGGGGAAACAAGCACTCTTCATGCAACGCAAAAGGAAATGAGTTAAGAAAACAAAGATTGGGTGTGAGCAAGAATTAGTGGAACTATGAAGGGGAGGTAAAATCTCCATCCCATGATCCCAAGATGTCTGGTCTCACTGTCTAAGAGCCAACTTCGCCACCACCTCTAAACCACAACACCACAATTTCTCATACTACTTGGTATGTACCAATTGTGACTTTAAAAGCCTCCCTGAGGTACGCACAAATATTCATCTCTTTATCAACCACTGTAGAAATGGTAGGTATTACCTTCATCACTCAGCCTCTGTCTTTTCATTTTATCAGCAAGCACTCACATTATCTCCAAAATATATCTTGAAACTAACCA
>NW_011896245.1:0-592 GCF_000151845.1 Pteropus vampyrus | reverse complement strand
GTTCAATGCAAACAAATTGGTGGAATATTGTATTTAGAGAAAACCACTTAAAAATGGCTGAGTTTACTTAAAATTCACAATGTGGGTTTTTTCTACCCTCAAATCAGATCTTTACTATTGATATGGGCTCCTTAAGCTCACCCTTCACCATTACATCTAATCAGAAAACATAAAGGGTTACTCCAAATTGCTCAGAATATCATTAATTCCTTCACTGCCTATCATTTCTAATATGTTTCCTCTCTTTTGATCCAATAGCATATTTAAGAGATGTCTACCCTTATCTTCCTTCTTCTATGTCTGGAATACTGGGCAGCAATGCCTACTGCATCAGTGGACTTCCTCATAGATTGAATAAAGATTTTATGGCATTTGTTGATGAAGAGGATTCCCTACACGCACACGCACGCACACACACACACACACACACACACGCACACACACACACACACTTACTTGCTAACACATACAGGCACTCTGAATCACTAGTGGAAAAGACTTTAGGAAATCTGTGCATTTGATGGTCTTTGTACCACAGATAACTTCCTAGGATAAAATAAGGAAGTAATTAGATGTGCCTTAGAAGAGCCTT
>NW_011896244.1:0-2577 GCF_000151845.1 Pteropus vampyrus | reverse complement strand
CAACGATGTGAGAAAGTATGTAGCATTTTTGGAGATGATTTGTTTGGTGAGACTATAGTGGCATTGTGGAAGGACAAGGCTTAGGTTGGGTGAGTCCAGATGGCAGTCTTGAATGTCATGCTAAGGAAATGTGCTCTTCATCCTGCCGGCACCAGGAAAGGAGTGTAGAGAACGGAATGACTTGATTGTTCCCTGTGTTTTAGAAAATTAACCGTTATGGCAATGAAGAGTGAACAAGAGAGGGGAAAAAAGGGTGACAGGCCGAGCAGTTAGAAAACTAGGGGAAGGCAGGAAGACCCTAAACTAAGACAACAATAGTGGACATGGAAAGGAAAAACAGACTTTAGAAACTTCTTAGAGAAAGAATTAGTAGGACCTGACTGAATGTGAAAGAGGAAAGTAAGGAGTCTGATCTTTGGACGAGATTATGTAAACTATTGGAGCGACACAGGAACTAATGAGCTTGATTTTAAACAAGTCCCTGCAGGTTATCTAAGTGAAGATGGCCAGCAAACTGTTGGAGACATGAGTTTAAGGATGCTCAAGGAAAGAGGTCGGAGCTATAGATGTCATCGGATGGTAAAAGAGATCAGTCGGGGATAAAAAAGGAAGGCCAGACCTCTACCTTAAAAATAGTAAGTGAAGGAAGAGGTGAGTGAGGAAACAGTGCAAATCAGAGGTCAAGTTCATCCTAGACTGCACTGCAGGAAGGGAAAGTGGAGGCCCTGAGAGTCACCACCAATCCAGGCGGTTCTGCGTCAGAGACACGGAGCTGCCTGGTGAGGCTGCTAAAGGCAGAGGGGGTAGGCAGACACTCTGCATTCATCTTTGCTCACTGCGGTGCCCCAAGGAGCCAGCAGCGGAAGAATCAATTCTTTGTCCTTCATATTTACAGAAGACTCTTAATTAAGACTGGTAGGAGTATGTTTCAGATTTCCTGCTCTTCTATTTTTGTCTTGATGAATTGCTATAGACTTAGAGTATATGTAACGGGATACCCAGACCTACAGGAAAAAGAATTAGTAGGAGCAGTTATTCAAAAGCCTGGCTGTTTTTGCCAGATCTTATTTAAACAATCCTATCAAGCTTTCTTTAAACATTCATATTTGTGAAGAATTTTGAGGACTGATGGGACTTGGGGCTTTGAGGTGTTGGCTCTGCTGAATGATATAATCGATTAGAGTTTGTGATTATCTCATTTCTTGAGGAGTATTATTGGTGAGGATTACCCACAGATAAGACATCCATAAAGAGGAAAATTTCTTCTACCATTGACTGGGTTTTCTAAAGTGAATGAAAAGACCTCACATACCTTTCTAGACACACATGGCAGCTACCTAGAATAACTGAGGTTTGTTCCTGTTAGTCTCTAAATTAGTCGGCCCTGCCTTCCAGTCTTTTTGGGAGGCCACTTGTAGAAAGAAATGAAGTCTGACACTACATCTGTATTCCTACTTATTACCTAAATATCTGTTCCTGCCATATTTTTCTGAGATCTCTGATGCTCAGGGGCCCCTGTATGCACTGACTTTCTTCATTTACTAGGATCAGGAGAGAAGAGGGATTTTTTCTCCTTTATAATTGAGAAGAAAATACATGAGAAGACATTGAATTTTTAAAGCTCTTTTCATCCAAGGTGCTTAAAGGACATTCGTATGTATTATGGGTCTTAGAAATCTTGTAGAATGATTAGGTGTTTCCTCTTCCCCAGCCCTGTGCCCCACATTCCCATCTTTGTGGCTAGAGTTGCATCTTTCCTTTATTGGTGTAATGCTATTTTTTTTTTCCTGCCTAACTGATTTTATCTCCTAATTTTCAGTGGGTAGGAGCCAAACAGCATGAATTGCAAGTAAACTCAATGCAGCTGCTGTACTACCAGGCTCCGATGTCCTCTGCCATGTTGCTGGTTGCTGTGCCCTTCTTTGAACCAGTGTTTGGAGAAGGAGGACTGTTTGGTCCCTGGTCAATTTCTGCTTTGGTGAGTTCTGATTGTTTGGGTGTTTAATAAACAAGACGATAATATTCCCTCCATTAGTAATATAATTTTAATTTTCAGAGCACTATCTCAGATCTATTCTCATATTTAATCTTTATAATCACCCTTTAAGAGAGGCAAGGTAAGGATTATTTTTTAGATGAAGAAACTGAGGCACAGAAAGGTTAAGGGACTTGCCTAGGGTCAGACAGATAGTCAGTGGCAAAACCAGGACGAGAATTCAGGTCTCCTGATGCCTGGTTACTGTCCTGACCACTCCACAAGATAGCCCACAAATAATTTGGACATCTATTTTGTTTTTTGCAACGAAGATATAGCCTTATTGATTTTGTTTTAGTAATATAAATAGTATATACTCGTATATAAAAATATAAAGAATGTGTACGTCTCCTAGAATCCTGCCAAACTAAGGTAATCACCTTTACCATTTTGGTGATTACTTTATGGAATTTTTAAAAAATATATATGCATGCATGTGTGTGTGTATGTATGTATGTATGTATGTATAATATGATATGCATGGAACCTTATCACATAATCTGTGTTTATCACGGGTTCCTTTTCCCCAGCCCTCCTACCCA
>NW_011896243.1:6033-8008 GCF_000151845.1 Pteropus vampyrus | reverse complement strand
AGTGACTGGAGGGAGAAGCGAGGGGAGGTGGCAGAGGTGGGCGAGGGCGAGATCACCTGGTCCTAGAGTTTTGGAGGCCACCCGAAGGAGTTTGGGTTTCATAATATAGTACGGGGCGCGACTTTTTTGCAATTCTGTTTATTCAACACATTTTTGTTTATTATATACTATACTCAGATAGTATTCTCGGCACTGAGGATGCATCAGTGAACAAAGCAGTGCCAGCCTTGGCAGAGCTGACATTCTAGTGGAGGAGACTATAAGCCAAGTAAATGAGTAAAATCTATATCGCAGGTCATGTGATATGTGCACGAAGAAAAAATAAAACAGACAGTGGATAAGGAGTGCTGGAGTGGGGGTGGATGGCAATGACGTTTGAAAAACAGGAGGCAGCAGGCAGTACAGATAGTGAAAGCTAGTGCGAAGGCTCTGAGGTGGGGATAGTTTAGCGTGTTCCAGCGGTACTAAGTCCATGCGTAGTAATTATGTAAGGTGAAGGATGCATTAGCTAACCTTATTGTGGTGAGCATTTAGCAATGCATGAGTGTATCAAATGATCACATTGTACACCTTAAACTTATACAGTAGTATATATTAATTATATCTCAAAGCTGGGGCAAAACTGTCCTTGTGGCTGGAGCAGAGTGAGAACAGGGAGACTAGTGGGAGATGAGGTCAGAGAAGAGAGGTCAGAATGAGAGCCAGGAGGTGGAGGTCCTGTGGGCCGTGGAAAGGATTGCCTTTTGCCTTGAGAGAAATGGGGAACCATTTCAGGGTTTGAGCAGAGAGAGTCGTTTTAAAAGGACCACTGCTCTGTTGACAGTAGTCTGTAGGGGCTAGAGTAGAAGCAAGAGGCTCCTAGGATAATCCAGGCAAAAGATGCTGGGCATTGGGACCAGGTGGTAGCAGTGGCAGGGACAAGAGTAAGGGATTCTGGATTTGGAAAGGAAGTGGCATCAGCTAATGGATTGGATGTGAAGTGGGAGAGAAAGCAGAGTCAGGGATGATGAGAGAATTTTGGCCTGATTCGGACTTGGGGTTTCCATCAACCGAGATGGAGAAGGTTGTGGGGAAAGCAAGTTTGGGAGGGGAAGATAGGATCCCCATGAACCTTCTGAGCAGTGATGTGGGTTGGGCAGTTTGATAAATGAGCCTGGAATTCAGAGGAGAGGTCTGGGCGGCAGAAGTCACTAATTGGTTTTTATTTTGAAGTAACAGCTTTATGGAGATACAATTTATGTACCGTGTAATTCTATTTGGTGTGTACAGTTCAGCAGTTTTCGTATTTCACGGTGTTGTGCAACCATTTCACAATCCATTTCAGAACATTTTTGTAGATGCGTTTTAAAGCCATGAAAGTGAGTGAGAGAGGAGGCTGAGGACCGAGCCCTGGGGCACTCTGTGGAAAGGTTAGGGAGATGAGTGGGGACGGGAAGCCAAGTGTAGAAGGCATTTCAAGGAGAAAGGACCTGTCACAAGGCACAGGCTACTGAGGACTGAGAACTGGTCATTGGATTTAGTGCAGAGGTGACCTGGTTAAGAGCGGTTCCAGTGTCAAGGAGTTTGGCTGTAAAGAGGGGCAGAGGGATAGGGCAGTTGCTGGAGGGGGTGTCAGATCAATTACTGGGCAGTGTCTGAGGAAGGGAGAGGCCGTGGGGCCTGGGGCCCAGTTTGGTCCTCCCTGGAGCATGGCTTCTTCACTCAACAGGGGGAAGGGAATGGGACAGACACTGGCAGGTGGGAAGGTGTGGTGGGAAGTTCTTTTCTAATTTTTAGCTATTTTCTTGGTGAAAAATGAGGCAAGCCATCAGCTGCAAGTGAAGATGATGATGGAGGTTTGAGGAAAGGGCATTTGGTGGGGACGAGTGAGACAGTGGACAAGTGAGAATGGATTTGAAAGGGGCAAGATTCTGAACTTGGGCCTCAAGGCCCTGCTTCACTTGGCCTCTGTCCACCTGTCCAGACCCTTCTATCC
>NW_011896243.1:0-4288 GCF_000151845.1 Pteropus vampyrus | reverse complement strand
TGTCCTCTGTCGCTGAAACCCGCTGGTCCCACAGTTTCCCCGGGTGTCTTTATCAGTCTTTGTGGGGCTTTGTCAGCGTGCGCACAACTCAGGTTTGAGAATTTCCTTTGCCATTAACAGGAACGTGGGCACCAGAACTCTTATTCAAGTCATAATAGAGACCTGGGGGATGCGGAAGGCATGATTTCCCAGATACATTCTTTCCTGATGTATCCTGTTGTCCGGGTCCCCGGGGAAAGCCTGTCCGCAGTGGCTGCAATCTCCAGGCCCAGCACAGCAGCTCTCAGTTTGGACTTCTTAGTGGAAGTTAGTCGGTTCAGAACTGTCCCTAGGGCTTGCAACCTGCCTGATTCATGCCCAGCTTTCTCAGCTGTGAGTTGATCTGTCTGGTGTCCCCCACAGATCTCCCAATGACAGGGTGCAGCCCTGTGTTTGCCATGCAGCACGTCGCGGGTGTGCCCCCCGTACTGATGCGGAGAGGCCTCGTTGGAAAGGACCCCTCTATGACCAGGACTCTCTGCAGCCCAGGCCCCAGCCAGCCGAGAGAGAAAAGGCCTGAGGACGTGGCCCTCGGGCTGTATCACCGCCTCACAGCCCTGGGAAGGGCCCTGGGGCATGGCATTCAGCAGCGAGCGTCTTCCACGGCCAAGACTTGGTGGGACAGATATGAAGAGTTTGTCGGACTCAATGAGGTTCGAGAGGCCCAGGGAAACGTGACCGAGGTGAGGAGGGGGAGGCCAGGTGGTTGACCCTGCTCCCTGACTGAGGAAATGTGCCCCAGAGGCTCCTGCCACACAAGTCACCAGCCCAAGTCACCAGCTGCCAGCTACATGGTGCTTAGAGCCACATCCAGATTTGCCTTTTCTTGAACAAATGCAAGTAGTAGAGAGATTTGACTGTTCCTCACATGACAGCATAGGTTTGATAGTACTAGGGTGAAGATCTCTGTGTAACTGTGACCCCCATCCCCCCGAAAATAAGTTGCTGTGTGCCAGTGAGTCCCTGGCCAATAGCATCCATTCTGTCAGGCCAGCAGACACTTCCTTCACTGACAGTTTAGGGGTTGGAGTTGAGAGTTGATGTGTTACCGTGTCCTCGAAGCCCTGTGTGGAAGGTAGAGGCCCTGAGAATCGTACTAGGGGTGGAAAGAGCTGCCTGTGTTTGTCAAGTCCTTTGTGGGAGCGGATGTGCACTCTGCCACCTGTTCCCACTCCTGCCTGGGTGCAGACCAGTATAGTGGGGTGGGAGGACCTGGACTCCAGCTGCGGAGTTTGAGGCAGAGTGCTGCCTCTGCCCTTGGAGGTCACGACCTTGGCTGAGACAGGGTTTCTGGGCCTGTAAAACGAAGCCGTTGCAATGCCTCTCTTGGCACTGTTGTGAGGTGTCACTAAGGTAACACGTGGAAACGTCTTTCATCGGTTCTTTTCTGTAGTTTGTCAGACTAGAGTTGGCTGGGTTCGGTGGACAAAGATTGCGTGCAGTCATAGCTGTTTTCCAGTTTCCCAGGGGCATGTTATTTCTACTTGAATGGATTAATCCGCTGATTCCGGTGGGCGTGGCTGGGGCTGCACTCTGAGGACCCCTGAGTGAGCCGGGGTTCTGTGTCTGAGGGACTCTCTCTGCCTTTTGCACTGACACCCCGCTGACCTCAGCCACAGCGTTTTGGGACTAGAGATGAGCCTGTGCGGGTATGGCGAGAAGGGGCAGCCGGCCTCCGTTGTTCTCTCCACAGGCAGAGAAGGTGTTCATGGTGGCTCGAGGGCTCGTCCGCGAGGCTCGGGAAGATGTGGAAGCGCAGCAGGCCAAGCTGAAGGAGGTGAGGGACCGCTTGGACCGCATCTCCCGAGAGGATAACCGGTACCTGGAGCTGGCCACTCAGGAGCACAGGATGCTGCAGGTAGGCACCTCGGGAGGCAGCCCTTCCTCACCTGGACAGGGACCCTAGGTCATGGAGGGGTGCGGTGGAAACCCTGACTGGTCTGGTGGTCAGAGACCTGATGAGGAGGCAAACCAGAAGCCCCAGTTGGAGCGACCGGGCCCCAGGCTTCCAGAGCCCATCCACCCGCCTCCTTCTAGAGTACTGGAGCCAGCAGTCCAGGGCAGCATAATTGGGGCCTCAGGGTGCTGAGGAGGGAACACCATGGAGGGTGCTGGCCCCAGGAGTGCCAGACACTTCCGTCCTGAGAGACGCATGTCTGGCGAAAGCTACACTGCCTGGGCAGGAGGACAGTGCGGCTCACCTCAGCCACCCCGATGCCTTTGCTCCCACACCCGAGCGGGCTTGTGCTGCCTTCATTCATTAGCACGTAATCGGTGTCAGGCGTGAGGCGGAGCCCCAGGGACACGGTAGTGGGGCCCACAGGTGCTATGAACCTCTGAGGAGCCCAGGTGGTTGACCCTGCTCCCTGACTGAGGAAATGTGCCCCAGAGGCTCCTGCCACACAAGTCACCAGCCCAAGTCACCAGCTGCCAGCTACATGGTGCTTAGAGCCACATCCAGATTTGCCTTTTCTTGAACAAATGCAAGTAGTAGAGAGATTTGACTGTTCCTCACATGACAGCATAGGTTTGATAGTACTAGGGTGAAGATCTCTGTGTAACTGTGACCCCCATCCCCCCGAAAATAAGTTGCTGTGTGCCAGTGAGTCCCTGGCCAATAGCATCCATTCTGTCAGGCCAGCAGACACTTCCTTCACTGACAGTTTGGGGGTTGGAGTTGAGAGTTGATGTGTTACCGTGTCCTCGAAGCCCTGTGTGGAAGGTAGAGGCCCTGAGAATCGTACTAGGGGTGGAAAGAGCTGCCTGTGTTTGTCAAGTCCTTTGTGGGAGCGGATGTGCACTCTGCCACCTGTTCCCACTCCTGCCTGGGTGCAGACCAGTATAGTGGGGTGGGAGGACCTGGACTCCAGCTGCGGAGTTTGAGGCAGAGTGCTGCCTCTGCCCTTGGAGGTCACGACCTTGGCTGAGACAGGGTTTCTGGGCCTGTAAAACGAAGCCGTTGCAATGCCTCTCTTGGCACTGTTGTGAGGTGTCACTAAGGTAACACGTGGAAACGTCTTTCATCGGTTCTTTTCTGTAGTTTGTCAGACTAGAGTTGGCTGCGTTCGGTGGACAAAGATTGCGTGCAGTCGTAGCTGTTTTCCAGTTTCCCAGGGGCATGTTATTTCTACTTGAATGGATTAATCCGCTGATTCCGGTGGGCGTGGCTGGGGCTGCACTCTGAGGACCCCTGAGTGAGCCGGGGTTCTGTGTCTGAGGGACTCTCTCTGCCTTTTGCACTGACACCCCGCTGACCTCAGCCACAGCGTTTTGGGACTAGAGATGAGCCTGTGCGGGTATGGCGAGAAGGGGCAGCCGGCCTCCGTTGTTCTCTCCACAGGCAGAGAAGGTGTTCATGGTGGCTCGAGGGCTCGTCCGCGAGGCTCGGGAAGATGTGGAAGCGCAGCAGGCCAAGCTGAAGGAGGTGAGGGACCGCTTGGACCGCATCTCCCGAGAGGATAACCGGTACCTGGAGCTGGCCACTCAGGAGCACAGGATGCTGCAGGTAGGCACCTCGGGAGGCAGCCCTTCCTCACCTGGACAGGGACCCTAGGTCATGGAGGGGTGCGGTGGAAACCCTGACTGGTCTGGTGGTCAGAGACCTGATGAGGAGGCAAACCAGAAGCCCCAGTTGGAGCGACCGGGCCCCAGGCTTCCAGAGCCCATCCACCCGCCTCCTTCTAGAGTACTGGAGCCAGCAGTCCAGGGCAGCATAATTGGGGCCTCAGGGTGCTGAGGAGGGAACACCATGGAGGGTGCTGGCCCCAGGAGTGCCAGACACTTCCGTCCTGAGAGACGCATGTCTGGCGAAAGCTACACTGCCTGGGCAGGAGGACAGTGCGGCTCACCTCAGCCACCCTGATGCCTTTGCTCCCACACCCGAGCGGGCTTGTGCTGCCTTCATTCATTAGCACGTAATCGGTGTCAGGCGTGAGGCGGAGCCCCAGGGACACGGTAGTGGGGCCCACAGGTGCTATGAACCTCTGAGCTCCTGGTCCCTTAGTCATCTGGTCACTTCTTTCTTGGCATTGTTTTTCTGTAATGGTTCCTCAAGATGGCATGGGATGAAGTGACCTCTGCATTTGGGATGTCCCTGATGGGGTTGGAGGTGCCATATCAGATGAGGGGTGCTGTGAGATTTGGAAGTCCCGGGAGCCCCTCTGGGTGAGGTAGGTCCTGAGGGGTATGCACTTGAGTGAATGGATTTCGGGAGGGGAGGGTTGCAGGGACATAGAAGGGGCTCCCCACA
>NW_011896242.1:3392-4026 GCF_000151845.1 Pteropus vampyrus | reverse complement strand
TTCCAGCCATGCGGTGGCTTTTGGCTACTGATATCCCTCTACTGTACTGACTGCCCATAGGATGTAAAAATAGAAGAGCTTTGGACAAACCGAACGATATTTACATGCCATTTGAAGGTGTCATAGGAACCCTTTCCATAGAAATTAACTGCAAAAGAATTAGGTCTTGTCTAGAGAAGGCGAAGGTTTGTGGTTTTTTGGTAATAATAGATGAAGCGAAAAATTTCCCTATTTGGTCAAACTCCACTCAAATTTTTTTTCCATCTTTCTAGAGAAAGAGTCCTGCCCAGAGGTTAGCAGTGGTGACAAAGCCAGTGACCTAAACAATGACACCTTACAGCTTAAAGGTCCTGCAGTATGAAGAAATGGATGAAGGCAGTTATGCCTACCACGTGCACGCAAACGCTACATGCTTCTCAGGTCACGTGACTTAGCACTCTCGTTACCCTATCAGTTATTGTGATTGGAAATTTTATCGTCAACTTGGTTAGACTATGGTGCCCAGTTGTTTAGTCCAGCACTAGTCAATATACTTTGAATAAAGCAGATCACCCTCCATAATGTGGGTGGGCCTTATCTGATCAGTTGAAGGCCTTGAGAAAGAGAGAATTCTGCCTCCAGACGGCTTTGGACT
>NW_011896242.1:0-537 GCF_000151845.1 Pteropus vampyrus | reverse complement strand
TTAAACCCTTTTTGGTTGAGGTAATCATTTTATTTTAAAGTACCCGTATTTCAATATACTAAAAACTGTGTCCTTTGTAATTATATCATATACAGCGACAAATTTAAATATCACCTGAAATATATAAGACACGTGATTCTCACTTTTAGTGGCGTATGAGCAAAAACGCCGAGGACCGCCACCCCATTGGGACTCTTCTCACCTCTGCTAGCTCTCCTGCCAACCACTTCACACCGTCCCCCACATCCCCCCATGCCACATGCCACCTACGCCACCCCACATGTGTCCAGACCACGTCATACTGCTCACCACATCACACGAGCCGTGTAGCACCGCACGGGACCACAGCACACCACACGCCTCGTCACACCTTGTCACACCTCGTCACACACGTCACAACAGGTACATTCTTTTTCCTGCCGACTCTCGTTGTTGTGTCAAGCTCAAGCTCTGTGTCCCGACAGCGACGCTGACCACCCCCAGGCATATCTGTGCATTCCACCCAGCCTCTCCCCAGGAAGCGGTCACACCGTGGCT
>NW_011896241.1:3809-5524 GCF_000151845.1 Pteropus vampyrus | reverse complement strand
AAGAGTCCCAGAGAGCAAACACCTTGGGGAGCGTGGCAGGTAGGTCTGCGGGACCCACCACCTCAGCTGACATGCTGTTACAACTGAAATTTAGCATACATCTAATGCACCAAAACAAGGGACTTCGGGCTTGGGTTTTGGTTTTTTGGTTTTTTGTTTTTGTTTTTTCATTAACTAGGTGGAGAAGAGGCTTTATTTCAGCCTGGGGGAAGAAACAAGGAAAAAGTCCTACACTTCTCACAGACCTGAAAAGTGAATGGCTTGGGCCAAAAAAAAAAAAAAAGGCTTGATTTCAATGCTCTACAGAAAATTTTGGAAGTGACAAATGTGTTTCAGACCTAAGCCCCACACTTTACTTAGTGCGCTTAGGTGAACATAAGACCTGAGAATCCTAACCCCGGTAGCACAGAGGCAGAGCTCTACACAAGTTGCCTGCAATGGCTGATGGGGACTGGCTTCAGAGGAAGAACAGAGATAAGGAACAGGTACCCTATTGTCCTATTGGTGGCAGTTTTCACAGCAGCATGGAAACGACAACTGGCAACCCTGAAGGCTGTGGATCTGGAGATGTGATTTATTTGGTTGGCACAGTGTTCGGGTATTTTTTTTGTAATGCTTTAGATTGATTCTCACTTGCCACAGTTCACCACTCTCCCCATTAGTCCTTGTTGTCTTAAAGAAGATGGTTTCACTTATTTACATCATCTCTCTGGGCTCCCAAGGCATTGAGTGGCAACCTCAAACAAGAGTTTTTGCCAAATGAAAAACAACAACAACTATACATCAAAGTTCCCAAGCATTCTTTCTTTCTTTGAACCATATTTTATTAGGAACTTGTGTGTTCTGGGGTGAAAATGTCCTTTTGTAAATGTTTTTTCTTTTATGAAATGTACAAATAGATGGTGGTTAGTTTTACTTTTTTGGCTGTTTTGTTTTTCATTTTAAATGTCCTTGCTTGGCCAAATTAAAATTGGTGCTCCTATGTTGATCTCTATTTAAAGCAGATTAGTCTGGGAAATCTAAAAGATTGAGAAACACATGATTTAAAGAATATGAAAAATACAGTGAACCTTTTTTGGGGGGGGAGGGGGACATTCTGTTTGTTTTAATGCTTCAAAATTCTGTCTTAGAGTTACTTCAGAAATTATTCCTCCATAGAACTTTCCCACATTAGGGCCAGCATAGCAGTTAAGAACATCAGACAAATCTGAGCTATAGTCTCCTCCTTGCCTCTTACTAATGGTGGGACCCTGAGCATGTTATTTAATTCAACTTAACCTCAGTTTTTTCCACAGGTACTATAAATAACAGGCTTAATATAAGGTGCTTGTGTCAAGCTAATAATTTTCACCTTCACATTAATGTTTCTTATCTGTAAGGCAAGTTATTATGCTATACATTTAAAACTTTTTTTTTTTTTAAAATGTGCAGGGCTTTGCTTGTGAGCAAGCAGATTTTACTTCAATCAAAGGGCTCTGGAAATTATGGCTTTCTTCAACGTGTCTTTAAATTTGAGCCGGTCTTTTTGTAGTAAAGGAATTTTTATGTTTAAAACACACTATATCATGCATATTTATTTAAAATATTAATGTGTATCTCATCAATTTATTTGTATTAGCTGGGCGCTGTGTTTAGCCATGCGGTTTCTGCCCTTCATGCAGTGTTTGGCCCAGTGGCTGCATTGGCCAAGAGGTGCACCCCAGTCACAAGCTGTT
>NW_011896241.1:0-2349 GCF_000151845.1 Pteropus vampyrus | reverse complement strand
TAAATTAAAGACAACTACCTTTTCCAAAGTTAAATATTACCTTTGGGTAGCCTATATTAACAATAGAATTTTCACTTTTTACTACTCTGTAGTGGAACTTATCTAATTTGTTCATTGTCAATTTCTTTACTATAGGTAAAAATTAATTTGTTAGAAATCCTGCTTTCTTATGCTCAACCAGCCTCCCATTTGCAAGTTCTGTTTTATAATCCACTACGATATCATATGTGTTACAACCTTCCATTGATCTAATGGTAGCAAAACTTGAAAATCAAACTCTCTCCCTAAGTGAATTCTTCCCTAGATTCTCTGCTGTTTTTGTGTGGGTACCTATCCTGTCTTAGGCAGATGTCTAAAGCCCACTTAACACTTAGGTGTTTTTAAAGGAAAACCTCCCTCAGCCTAACCTCCATCAGTAACACTGTGAGGACACTCAGGCAGCATGATCAGGCCTTACTCACTTGGGGGATGAGACAGCAGGAGCGGATGGAGTCGCTGAAGCCCATCCACTGCTGGTAGTCGGGGTAGTCGCCGCGCCGCAGGAAGTACTGGTAGCCCTGGTAGTTGGGGCGCTCGTACAGCATCCAGCAGCCGCTGTCCACCCGGATGGAGTTGCAGCGGCTGAAGTAGGCCTGCAGGTTGGGGCAGTCGCTGCTGCACTCATAGCAGCGGCCCTGGAAGCCCCGGTCCTCGTAGAAGGTGATCTGCAAATGAAAAGAACAATTCCGAATTAAACCCTTTGCTCCCAGTAGATCTTGAATACAGGCATTTTTTTCTTTTTATTTAACTTGTGTTCTGCTCACCTTCCCCATGGCTGGTTGACGCGGCTGAAGTGAGTTCAGTGGATAAGGCCGGCAGGGCGGCGGATCTATATAGCAGGATGGCTGCTGCGTTGGCAAGAACAACACAAAAGGGGCCCGCGGGGTGAGTAAGGGGATTTCATGGATCCCTTTTACATGCTGCATTCAATGGAAATGCCCGTGGAGTTTGCCCTCATTCTCTGGTATATTCTAATGCTGTCCTGTACGTATCCTAGATGAGTCCCTACAGTTGCTTTTATTTGGATTCTTAGTGTTTTCTAAATTTATCAGCACATCGGTCTGAACTTTTGACCTGAAGTGCATGTCTCTACATATGATTCAGTTATGCCCAATATATTTTCCGGGGAAAATCTATGCCTTTATAGAAGTGCCTCGGAATTCCAGAGAGGCCGTCAGGAAATAGAATGCCACAGCACTGACTAATTTCCTTGCCGACAGAGACCACTCTAACTTAAGATTTCTTTCTTTACATGATTTGCCAGTCTAGTGAAGGACACAAATCTGGATTCTGGTCTTTGCTAGTTTTGACTGTGTTGACCAGATGCTTTAAGTTATAACTGCTAACTTTCTCTTCGGTGGGTATACAAGAAATCAGCCACTGGTAGTCAACTTGTGAAGAACCAACAAAAAGTTTTCTATGGTTATTGTGTCTAAGACTGAGAATTTTATTCCTTTACAGATCGCTTCCCCATTTCCAGGGCTGGGGAAGGCAGCAAAGCCTCGGGGACTGAGAATGTCCACTCAGTAGCTGCATGAGCTCGCCAAGTCACATAACCTCACAGAGTATGAGTTATTTCACAGTACTTATCTTGTGGGATATAGTATGTTGAATGAAAAAGAAATAAAGAAAAGAAAAGAAAGAAAAAAAGAAAGGCCTCTGACATTTAGAAGCTGGCCAGACATTCAGAGCTCAGCCACGTTATTCCTATTAGACATAAACAACCTCACAGAATACCAACTTCAGGCAAGGTTACTCTGAGATCATGATGAAACAAGACAAAAAAGGGCACTTAGCAATTTTGTCTAATCATAGGCAAAAACAAAGTCAGTGTGCCACCCACAAAATACCAAACACCACCCCCTTTCAGCTAAAATGACTAACTGCTACTTTTTAAAAAAATCAACTGCAGCTTTATTCTTGTTCTAAGCTCCCCTCCCTGAGAATAGATTTATTGAGATATCCAAGTATAAAATTACCCCTGCTTTCTGACAACATCTAATTTAGAGTGAACCCCTGCTTTTCTAGACATTTTCCCAAATCTCCCAACCAAAGTACAAATCCTATAATATATTCTTTCTACTGAGGCAGCCCATGCTTCTCCAGGGTGTGTTTCCTCCCTTGATCGAATGACAGTTTCTCCTCCTCCTCCTCCTCCTCCTACTCCTCCTTCTTCTTCGAGAAAGAAAACACATTTTAGCCATCCTGAGGTAACATTTTATTAGCAAGTATACTAACATTTTCTTTAACCACACAGGCAGAAATACTCTCTGCTTTGTTCTATAGTTTCATAAGCACATAACGGGAGAT
>NW_011896240.1:2083-3955 GCF_000151845.1 Pteropus vampyrus | reverse complement strand
TGAAGACACCAACCTGTGTGCTATCCATGCCAAACGTGTAGCAGTTATGCCGAAAGGCATCCAGCTAGCATGCCACATACGTGGAGAACGTGCTTAAGAATCCACTATTATGGGAAACATTTCATTCTTTAAAAAAAAAAAAAAATCTCTTCTTCTTGTAATTGATAGTTCTGAATGTTAGATATTTTTTCCCCCCATGGGATCAAAAGGTATTTAAGTATACGATTGCAAGTGGAAAAATAGGGGACAGAAATCAGGTCTTGGCAGTTTTTCCATTTTCATTTGTGTGTGAATTTTTAATATAAATGAGGAGACAGAAAGCATTCATGAAAGTCAGAATGTTTCAGTGAACAAGTTTCAGCAGTTCAACTTTATAACAATTATAAATAAACTTGTTAAGTTTTTCTGGACAAAAAATAAATAAGTATATACGCACATACATACACACATACATACACACATACATACACACATACATACATACACACACACATACACACACACATACACACACACATACATACATACATAAAGTGACAGAGCCTATTAGAAGATGGCTGCAGAGGCCGGACCCTGAGGGCAAACTGAGACAATCAGAGAAGGTGGAGTGGGCTGGAAAAGGCCCTCAAGTGCCCACCACATGGTCCCCCTAAGACAAGAGCTTCTTAGTAACTCTGCATCAGCGTGATCCTTGAGACCTGTCATGAGGGTTTCCACTTTGCCGTCCAGCTTTCTAGCCCAGAGTCTCCCATTTTACAGATGTTCTAGACAGTTATAGAAAGGTCTGCCTGGCTGAGCGGTGGCCCCAGGCCTTGTCCAGCATCAGTGTTTCACATGTCTGTGCGTGAGATGACACGTGGCAATGTGAAGTGTGTGACTTGGGTAGGCATGTGTAAAGGATGCCTCATCCCCTGACCCACACCCATAAAAAAGTAAACTTATTTTGACAGTGTTTCACCTCACTTTGTCAAATTACAAACATGTTATTCTTAAGAAATTTTATAAACTTAAATATGTGAAATTTGTTTTGAATATGTTACTTTGAGAAAAGCATTTTTTAAAGAAAGAAAACATGTTTATGTCTGGAAAATGAGTAAGGTAAACAGTCGTCTGCATTTGAGAGAAAGCTGGTGGAGATGAGGATAGGATCTATGCTTAAACTCCTGACTGCTGTAACCTCCAATCCCCTAGTAAAAGTTTTAGCATGAAGGCCCGGTCTGCCCTCCCCTCGCTGAGCATCAATCTTGTGGAGTCTCTAAGAAGGATGGACCAATGAACTACACCTACAGACCTGGAGGGGAATTCCAACCTTTGTGTGGACCAGAGAGGAAAATCTCGCCAGTAGAGGTCACTGACACTCCAGCTGGGACTCAGCGGCAGCTGAGCACATCCCAGTAAGGTTGTGCCTGCCCCTTTCCAGCCCCTCTCCGTTAACTTGCTTCCAGCCTAGTTTATGGAAGGAAATAAATGTCCATATTGTACTAACCAGGTGTATGCATGCTATCAGTAGTTTTTCTCAGTAGTGCTTTACCTTTTGATATCTCATATCTGAGTGTTTTTAGTTTAACATTAAATTAATACTCAGAATAAAACAGACAATAACTTAAGGTTCTGCTTCAACCTTGGATTATAACTGGCTTAGCCCATTCCATAAACTAGTTACACTTACTTCTTGCTTGAATTACTGGGAGTTGACCCCCTCTCACACACACACACACACACACACACACACACGTACGTGCGCGTGCACACTTCATGCCCATCTCTGCTACTGTGGATAAGGACGGGTGCCATGGTACGGCATGGAGTGGTACAACTCAGTGAGAGGGGTGAATAAAGAAGGTACCCGCGGACTGCCTGCAAAGAATGAGA
>NW_011896240.1:0-828 GCF_000151845.1 Pteropus vampyrus | reverse complement strand
GCAAATAGCTCTGGTGGCTTTTGGAGGCCCTTTGTGACAATGAGGGCCTTCTTGCTCTGTTTACCACAGATTCTCTCCAGCAAATGCAGAGACTCAATAAGTGTGCTCAGCCTCTTCCTGGGTAAAGGTCACAGATCTAGGAGAAAGCAGCTCATTGTGTGGCCTTGCAGAACAGTCATCATTTGTTCCTTCTCAGTGAAACTCAGCAGTCTGGGAACATAACCCAAAGCCTTTTAACTTCCCTTGCTAGCTCCACCTCAAGAGCACACCCACGTGAGCCTGGATAAATGGCCCTGTGAGGGAGGCATGTAGGGATTGGCAATGACCCTGGGAGGGCAAGAGGTTGAGGGCAAGGGGTGATTTCCCAGGAAGTACCAAAAATGTCACCTAAGAGGCTCATGTACTAACAATTGGCCTTTTATTTCCACCCTTTCTCCACAGTTTTGGAGACAAAACAAAGGCTATCCTAGATGCAGGTAGTGTGTGTGTGTGTGTGTGTGTGTGTGTGTGTGTGTGTGTGTGTGTGTGTTAGAGAGATCAGTGTCTGTGTATGTATATGAGTAGTAGAGAAGTGGGCAGGACCAGAGAACCAGAGAATGAATTGTGCCTATTATAATTAACCCACCCTCAGAGATCACCCTGGGTCCACAGGGTGCCACTCTATTTCTTCCTTCTCAGGTTTGGGAGGAGTCCATGGGACCAACTGGGTGAAAGAACAGGTGTATGCTGTATCATTATCATTGTCGTGTGGTCTCTTGGCCTCTTTTCTACCTTTATCCATGTTTTGTTTCTACTCTCATCCTTTCTCCATGGCTCTGCATATAGCTG
>NW_011896239.1:1642-4500 GCF_000151845.1 Pteropus vampyrus | reverse complement strand
TTTGTTAGTGAGCTGTAGTTAAAGTATCTAACCTAAGAAATGTAGGTGAGAAGGGGAAAATCAAGGAAAAAGCAGTAGGACCTAAAAAGGAACTCTTATGAAAAAGGGGAATGTAAAAAATGTGACGACTATAGTTTACAAGTATATATGAATCTCCCTGACAGAGCCTGAGAAGGAGATAACATGAAAATGCAATTAAATTCAACCAACAGTTATTGAATGCCTGTTACCTGCAAGACACTGCAGCAAATGAAGTACTAGCCCTTTCCTCGAGCAGCACAAAATATGATGCAGGAGACGGATGCAGATACACAAATAATTGTATCATAAGTCAGACTGATGGCTGCAATAATGTAGACATAACAACAGTTAAAGGAGTATAGAGGAATAAAATAATAACTGGATTTTAAGGTAGGAAAATGAAGGGAGACTTCATATAAAAGGTGGCATTTGAACTGTGTCCTAAAAGATACCAGGGATTTTACTATATATAAATGGGGATTATGTGGTTATTCTCCACATAATTTCCCGCTCTCTCACACTACCATTCATTCTCTCTGTCTTGCTTTGTAATCTGCCTCATCTAACCATCGTTGGTGGTTGTCTGGCTTCTCGTTGAGTTTGGCCAATCAAAGAAACCTGCTGGAGATTAGAGGGCAAGAAGAGAGAAATTTGGGGGTGTGCATTCACTGTCCCCTCTCTGCTTCAGCATTATGGTTTAAAAGTGGCTGCACTACGGCCATGCCACCTTGAACATTCCCAATCTTGTCTGATCTCGGAAGCTAAGCAGGGTTGGGCCTGGTTAGTACTTGGATGGGAGACCACTTAGGAATACCAGGTGCTGTAGGCAGGAAAAAAAAAGTGGCTGTAGCTCTCTCCACCTACAGCTCCTACTGATGGCCTTCTGTGCCATCACTCCAGCTCTCACTGAGCTGTGGTAACACTATTTCATGCCCTTGGCCCCTTAGGCCTAGGAAAGGTAAGAGCTTTCCACTCTGCTATTCTCTGGCTGTCTCAACTACTCTTGTGGCTTCCCTTTACCTTGACGGTATCTCTGTAAATTGTCTCTTCATTTGAACCATCTTAGTTGAATTCAGTCCTAGACAGAGAGAATAGTGTCAGTAAAGGCAAGAGGGAATACACATCATGATTCAGGAACCACAACTGAACTATGGGAAACATCACGGGGCAGGAATCTAGATAGAGGAAAGTGGTTTTAAAAATTGAGACCAGATTGTGAGGGCCTCACTAAAGAATTTGGACTTTATTCTTGAGTAAGAGTAACCCAATGATGGTTATTGAATGAATACAACCAGATCTGTGTTCCAGAAAGATCTTTCTACTAGCATGTGGAGAATGAAATAAAGAAGGAAAAGACCAAAGGCAGAGAGAGGCCAGGTAAGAAGTCATTGCAATAAGGTCCTAAAATGGGCCATTGGATAGTGATAGGGAGAATAGATTTGAAATTGGTCAGCAATAAAATTTCCAGGGCATGGTAAATAGGGGCAAAAGCAGAAGAAATTTTTAAAGATGACTACTAGGTCTCCAGTTTGGGAGAATGGGAGAGCAGTAAACATATAAACATAGAGGAAGAGGTTGTTAGAAATGGGAGCATGAGTTTGATTCTGACCACCGAGAAAGTGAAGTGTTGGGCGATATTCAAGCTGAGATGCTCAACAAAGAGTTGGAAATTTAGATCTATGTGTAAGGAATAATGTAAGAACTGAAGGTAAAGTAGATGTTCAAGAGCTATGGTTCTCAGTCCTGGCTGTACCTGAGAATCACCTGAGGAGCACTTAAATAATAAATGCTGGGGTACAACTACAGATCAATTAAATTTGGCTTCTGGGTGGGATCGGAATCATATTTAATTGGCATGTATTTAATCAGATTTAACCTGGGTTTATCTTTTTAAAGAATTCCCTGGATAATTCTAATATTGATCCAGATTGAGAAGCACTAATCCAGAGCAAACAAAAGCAACATTTGGGAATACCAGCATTTAAGGTTCAGATATGGGAGATGATAAAGAACGGCAAATAGAAATAAAGGCAATCAGAAGTATTTATCAGGAAAGTAGATAAGCACACCATCTGCCACAGAGCCAGAAGAAGAATGAGAAGAGGCCGCCTGATTTGGTAAACAGGAGTCATTACTGATCGCTGAGAAAGCAGTTTTAATAGCTCCAGAAGCCAGGTTGCAATAAGCAAGGGAGGGATTTTAGATGAAGAATTGGAGGGACAAAGTATAAACGACTCTTTCAAGAAGCTTGGCACAATGGGTAGGAGAAAACAGACAACAACTTAAGAAGAAAAAGGGTTGAGAGAAAGTTTGGTTAGATTTTAAGAAAGAGCACTTGAGTCGACCTAGGTAAGGAAGCATGAAAGGGGGAGAAAATGAAGATATACAGTATACAGTAAGAAGAGATTACTGGCAGAATGGGGACTTCAGAGGAGCCTGGAGGGGGTGGCAGCAAGATTATCAGTGGAGTCAGACCAAGAAAGGAATACCAAAGAGATAAACTTTGAGTTAGAAAAGTTGAAGTAGTTCAAGCCACTATTTTCATAATGAGATGGGAGGTATGAATGACTGCTGAGAGCAAAGAAAGTAGAAAGGAGAGGGAAATGGCAGAAAACACTGAGAGCTTTCCGTGTGCCAGGCGCCGTGCTGAAATTCTACCTAGTTACCTCAGTAAGTAATTAAATGTGCTTTTGAAGGACAAATGTTGTCAGATGGGACAAGAAGCAAAACTTAGGCCCGTTCTTCCCAATTTCAGCCATCTAGTCACCCTGCTCCTTGGTGCCATTACTAATTAATGGCCCTTTAAAGCTGGGCTTGCAATTCGTTTTAAGTTAAAT
>NW_011896239.1:0-552 GCF_000151845.1 Pteropus vampyrus | reverse complement strand
AAAGCACTGCTATATTTTTTCAGAATTCTTTATATGAAATAGTCAAAGAAAAATTTTGAAACTGTAAGGAAGAGTCGCTATGCACATGCAGATGTCTGCCTACCCCTCCCGTGGACTCGCTTTGGGTGAAGTGTTCTCACATAAGTGCACTGAGGGAGTATTAATCCAAAACTCCAGGGTTTTTTGTCCTCTGTTTCCTAAATCAATAGCTTTCAAGTAAAATTGTTGTAGCTAGAGAACCTTCAAGGGTTATATCACCTGGCATGTACTTAATTCATTTCTTAAGGGAAATCTCCATTTCTCTCCCAGAGTCTTTTCTTCTCTATTTCATCCTGGGCAGGTAGATACAAAACAAACATTTTCATTTCATCTCCATTCTAAAGGTCAAAATAATGACAAAATCAGAAACAGAACTCACACTTCTGGCTTTATGGCAGATTTCATCTTTCTTAACCTTTATCCACTGGGCCCCTGTTCCTGGGGTTTGACAACTGGCTTGAAACAAACATCAGTTCTCTCTCAGTCTCTTCCTTAACAGCCACCTTCTTAATT
>NW_011896238.1:2364-3176 GCF_000151845.1 Pteropus vampyrus | reverse complement strand
CGGTTTCCTGGAGTGGGGTCTCTGGGGACCGGTGGAGGGGGCCGGGGATCTCTGCAGCTCCCTGCATCCGTGCACCCCACGGCGCCTGCTGCGTGCGGGAGCTCTCCAAGGTGCTGGCAGACGCACGAGGTCTGCAGGCCCTGGAGCAGCCACGGGCGGTAAACGAGCCGCACCCACTCCAGGTTGTGATGAGTGTTTCAAGATGATTTTAAAAGAGGCCACTGAGCAGAGTATCTTGCGGGCAGGGCAGTCGGGGGGGCTGCCTGAGGAGTAGGGTTTTAGCTGAGACCTGAAGGCCGTGACAGGCGCGGGGAGACTCCTTGGGGACAGAGTCAGGTCTCACGCTTTCGAGAGATGCCAGCCACTCTCAGCTCTTATGGGACGTGTCCGTGGATGGAGTTTACTTAAAATTCATCTTCCCTGGTCCCCGCAATGGCCTCATGCACGCAGTCCCCACGCGTCACTGAATAAACCAGTGTGCTCACACTGCCCAGGGCCCCAGGCACTGGGGCATGGACCGGCCGTCCTGCAGCTGAGGGTAAACGGGAAGTGAGCCTTCAATTAAAAGGATAAATCACGGGGATGGGTGCCTTGTGGTGACGGTGGAGACCCAGCCTCGATTTCGGGCTGAACTGCACTGAGTCGTGGCCATTTCTTTTATAAAATGACAGTTCTTAATGGGCAGTAAAATCGTGGGAGGACACTCCCAGGAGTCTGTTTTCAATGGCTCTGCTCAAATCCTTGGGTCTGAGGAGGGCCCCCATCCCGTCCGGAAAAGCTTGCCCCCTGACTCCCGGACGCAAAAAGTCATC
>NW_011896238.1:0-1357 GCF_000151845.1 Pteropus vampyrus | reverse complement strand
CTGCCCCAGACAGTCCTGCCCCGCGTCACCCTCTCTGTCAGGAGGCTGCCCGGGCACCAGCCGTCCGCTGAGCACACCGAGGCCGAGAGCTGTGTGGTCACTGCGTGGCCCTGTCTCGTGAGCGTCCTGCCCACTGGGAGGACAGAAGGAAGGCGGTCAACAAAAAAAGCAAGCGCGAAAGCCGGCGGTGAGAGGCCGTGCCGAGGTCGGCGTGTGCTGCCCGAGCACCGCCCCGCTGCTCTGCGGCTCGCCGATGACTCACAGGCGGACACCCCCGGCCGAGGGTGACTCCCACGCCTCAGGTCCTGGCAGGCACCCCTCACCTGCTCCCTCACCCCAGGCTTGGCTGTTTCCATGCCCGGGCCCCCACCCCAGGCACGAGGCTGACACCCAGCAGCTGATACCACTCGCCCCTCCCTCCCGCCCTCTCTCGGGGGATCTCCCCAGCCGGCCGCTCGCACCAGAAGCCCTGCCTTGGGCTCTGCTCACAGGGAACCCACCCGGTGTCGGGATGGAGGGTCAGGGTGGCTGGCTGGGCTCAGACCTGAGCCACACACGAGGTCACCCTCTGGTGCTATCACCTGCCCAGCACCGTGCCCAGACTCCCATGCTGCACCTGGGCCAAGCGGACGTCTGACTTGCTGTGACGGGGACAACCCCGCGACCCCAAGCAGGAAGGGCCCTGCCAGGCGCTTCCTGGGCTCTTACGGACCAGAAGAGCTGGCCAGCCCACCAGGTGGCCCCGGGACTCTGGGTCTGGGCCAGGAGATGGCATCGCACTGGGGGGCTCCAGCCCGGCTCTTCATCCTGATTCATTTTCGACTCAAGATCCACATTCGCAAGAGAGAAGCTGGTCGTCCCTGCTCGGCTCACTGGCCTGGTGGGTGGGGGACAGTGAGGCATCTTGACTGTCTCCTCAAGACCACTCACGACAGGGGCGCAATGACCCCCCACGAGGACACCAGGCCTCCGTGACCAGCACAGCCAGGGATGGCCACTGCGGCCCCTCCAGCCGACCCCACCGTCAACAGTGGCGACTTCTGCGTCCCACACCGGAAACCCAGTTGCTCCCCGTCTGCGTCAGGTGGGCACATCCGCAGGGCACCTTCGAGAAGCATCTCGATCTCTCTGCCCCACCCGGCAGATCCTGTGAGAACGTGTTCATGGCTGCACTAGTAACCCTATGACTCTGAGATGTTTTCCTGATTTATAAATCCCAAGGTAACTGACTGCGCGTGGTCACGCACGATGGTGTCCCCATCACAACAGCGCCTTCTCCTGTGGCATTCTGGGTTTTTCTGCTCATTACGAGAACCGAACGGAAAATAATTGAAGGCTCAATTTCATCACATTTGGA
>NW_011896237.1:3364-4800 GCF_000151845.1 Pteropus vampyrus | reverse complement strand
TTTCTGTCTTTCTCAGTGGACTGTAAACTTCTAGAAAACAAAGGCCTGGGTTTTGCATTCCCATTTTCTATCATGTTAGAATGAACATATGTCACAATTTGTCTGGGACAGTCTTGGTTTATGGCTATTGTTCTGGTATACTTAATGTTATCCTATCTCAATTCCCCCAAATGTTCTGCTTTGTAGGACAAAATATGTGAGACCATAAACAAAAAAATCTTTATACATAGAGGGTCTCTATTATATATTGAATGAGTGAACATGGCATGAATTATCACTTTAGGTTAATTGTTCAATATTTATTGAATTTTGTTCCTTTTCTAAAATCCTAAATTGTATTTGCCTGTGCCTATGTCACTTATTTCTTAGAATTAATCATTTAAGGAAATCCTCAGATTTACTCATGTAGGCACTGTTGGAAGCCAAATACCTCAGTGTCTGCAGGAATTCATTAAATTTTCCCTTGGTGGTCTCAAAGACTTAATGTGTCTTCTCATTTTACTACCCAGCAAGGATTTCAAGGCACATGGGGAATGAGACTCAATGATATGAAGCTATTAAAGCCCTTAGGTCAGAGAAGATTCAACTTTAAAACCTCCATGCTTCTTTTGACAATGGTACACATTTTTAATTACAGACGTAACAGTGCAACTTTGGGTTCTTAAATGACTGGAACATATTTACAAAGTATCAGACAAAAATCTGGTAACTCATTGGTGGAATGTGTTGCTTAAAATCAAACTATAAAACCATAATTCTATGTGTAAGTAATATATATGATAATTTTCCTGATTTTCATCAGAAAAGGGAAAAAACACTATCAACAGAAAGTAGATAGAATTTGAAAAAGTACATGCTAAGACACATTCAAGTTTATATTGCCAACTAGCCCTAGTTAATTTTGCTAGAAGCCTCTGAAGGAGCATAGCCTCCACTGTTCATGTGGTGCAAACAGAACACCCAGAGGTAGAGTTAGTTCCTTCACAAGACAGGAAATTTGGATGCATAAAACAGGATCAGTGATCCATGGGTGCTTTTCTCACATATCTTTGGATCTTTCTTTTGCCTGGACCAGGCACACTACGTTGGCCAATATGTTAGTTAACAAAATTGGTAAATGCTCCAATATTGCAGTGACATCCTGTAATGTCACGCTTATCAGTATGAGTATTGCTAAACATTCTAGACTAGCTCGCTAGTGATTTGATGTGTTTATAGATTAAACTGAAAACTACATTTAGTTTGTCGTTAGACATACACAATGTCTAATACACAATCTAAGTCTACAATTGCCTTTCTAACCATTTATCTACTTGAGATTTTGACTCTCTCTGACGATTCTTTGACAATCACAATAAGTCACACACTTGGCTTGTGAAACTTAACATGGTTGCCTAGTATCATTTACCAAAAAAATACAGACCAAAATATTTAGT
>NW_011896237.1:0-2064 GCF_000151845.1 Pteropus vampyrus | reverse complement strand
TACCAGAATTAACCTTAGACCCCAGGCATCCATGGGTCTTAGATATTTAATTATTTTATAAGAGTTATGGAATGGACACTGCCTTTTTTTTTTTTCCACTTATAGAGACTTGTCATTCATCAACAGACAGGGACAATCCTTCATCTGTTGGAGACCAGCACTTTCACACAGAGGTCCTCCTACTGAATACATTCATTGGTCCTTCAGAGGCAGTTTTCTTTCAGAGTATAGTTAATACAGAGAGATTCTTAATAGATAGATTGTTTTAGACTTACTACCCTGACATAGTGGAACACAATGGTTATTTAGAGAATTTAGGGAAAGATAGATTTAGGTTCTAGTTTTTAGTTTGCCCTTTAAGAGGTTTTTATGAGGATTAAAAAACATGAGGTATGCAAGGAATTTGAGCACAGAGCCTGGCAAATGTTAGGCACTGATGTACATGCTAATATCATTACAGCTGATATTACTGATACTACACAGAGCGCATACTGGTGTACTGCTACTTGAAACAACTGCTGTCTTTGACACCGATGTTTAATTTTCTGTGTGAATCAGAGCTATTTTTTTTTTTCATGGCCTCTAAGGATGTTCTCTCAAGAGCTTATTATACATTTATTATGATCTCAATAAAACATCAAGAGGTTTTTTTTTTTTTAATTAGGTAGGCTTATTCTAAAATTTACACAGAAATAAATAAGAAAGCAAAAAAAAATAGCTAAACATTTTTTAAAAAGAAAACTAACTTGGGAGGAATAAGATACCATGTTTTAAAATACATTATAAAAATAATAATTAAAATAGCATGATATCATTGCATGTGTAGACAAACCAATAAGTAGATTATTAGGCCCTACAAAAGAATACAAACAATGTAAAATAAAGGCAATATTTCAAATAATTAGAGAAAATATATTTTATTTAAAGTAGTTTGGCACAAAATGTTGTCTTTCTAAAAGAAAATGCATTTGAATCTTTACTCAAATTTCACAGTATTGTATAAGATATGAAATTCTAGCATCTGTGAAGAAATGAGAATGATCTAGATATACGACAATGGAATGGTTGAGATTTGTCTATCTATCTATCTGTCTATCATCTATCATCTATCTCTATATTTATTTACCTCTATACCAATTTTTGACATTTTTAGAAGTAAATAATAGAAAGGAAAAAAAAAACTAATGAAAATAGTTGCCTTTAGGGGTCGGAAGGAAATAGAGATAAAGTGACAGAGATTAAGTTAGACATTTTTGAATGTATTTTATTTTATATTTTTAATGTTGAAACCATATGTTTTTATATATCTCCAAAACAAAATAATTTTTAAATTCCTAAAAGTTGAAGACAAATGGAAACAAATTAAACAAAATCAATTTTGAGCTGATAGAATAGTCACACAATGAAGAATTATCTCAGGTTATTTTAAAACATAGTCTTTTGGTTATAATCTAGTGAAATATATTCTAAATGGAGACAGAGAGGGAGAACTGCAAGAAAAGAGTAAATTACATTCAATAGTTTGTGTGTGTGTGTGTGTTTAGTATAATATTATTATTTTTATTGTTGCTTTGAAGCTATTTCTATACACAATAGATATGATGTGCTGAATAGTGGCTCCCAAAGATGATCAAGTCCTGTCTCTAGAATCTAGGAATGTTATCGTATGTGGCAAAAGGAATTTTGCAGATATGATAAAGTTAAAGACCTTGAAATCAAAAATTACCCTGGATCATCTGGATGGGCTCCATGTAATCACACAGGCCCTTATAACAGGGAAGCAGGAGATCAGAAAAGAGAGATGATATGTTGCTTTGAAAATAGAGAAAGGTAGCCAAAATCCAAAGGATGTAGGCAGTTACAAGAAGCTGGGGAGAAAAATGAACAAACAAATAACTCTCCTTCCTGGAAACTCAAAGTAATACAGCTTTGGGAACACATTTTAGATTTTTGACCTCTGGAGCTGTAAGATAATAAATTTGTGTGATTTTTAGCCTCTAAACTTAGCCTATTTTGTTATAGCAGCAATAAGAAATTAATACAATAAGGTTAAGAAATATAATA
>NW_011896236.1:3839-4568 GCF_000151845.1 Pteropus vampyrus | reverse complement strand
TCGCGGTTACAAATAGCTCAACCTTCCCAGTGCTGACTGCGGCACTGGGACGTTACGGTAATGTGCCCACTCACATCAAGTGGATGCAAAGATTGCTACAGCAGCTTTTTGCCACGGAACATTTAGTCTTCGATGATAGCATTTTGGGTCCCTCTGGAACCTTCCTCCACAGATCCACCTGGGATACTGATCTCCCTCTCCCCACTGCAACCCTGCAGCTGAGGAGGAGGGACAAAGAGCCTTCATGTTTTTCTGTTGATGAGGAAACTGAAATTCAAATAAGGGGACATCATGCAAAAAATAGAGGGGCTAGGACTAGGTACGACGATGGTCACGACACTCATAATAGCACCATAGGTTTTGTGCACTTCCTGGCTGCCGCTTACTGGAGAAGCAGTTATCTGCATCGGGGTAATGTAATGGCTCCAATAAAAGAATGAGGTTGGTGAGGTTCAGTAGATGCCCCAGGCACAAAGGGCAGAGGGAACACGGCCTCACAGTTTTCACCAAAGCTTATGATCTCGACCTCTCTGCTAGGTCGTCAATTCGGGGCTGGCCCCAGAAAACCCTGAGCTCAGAGAAAGCTATCCTTTCCTCTCTCCCTCCCCGCCCCTGTCCAAGGGCTCTCATGTCCTTCCTGGGACCTTGACCCTGCTGCTCCCCGCTGCCTTCCTGGAGCAGCGTTTCCCTCCCCCAGTCCTTCTGGGTCCCCTGGAGCCAGCTCCAGGT
>NW_011896236.1:0-1419 GCF_000151845.1 Pteropus vampyrus | reverse complement strand
GCGATGGTCTTGTCCAAGTCTGGCCAGGAGATCGGGCCCTTGCACAACTCCATGGGGACCTGAGCGTCAGAATTCATCAGTATTAAGCAGATTAGGAGGCTGCGGATCAGGCAGATGGCGTGGAGGAGGCCTGGCTCCCCCGCGGGGCATCTGCCGTGCCGAGGTGTGATCTGCTGTCAGCGTCTCCTCACTTCCAGGCACTCGAAGCTCACTTTATCGGCCTGTCTCTGGCGTGTCTCCATCAGGTGGGAGGTGAGGATTATGGATTCTACTCACGGCCTGTGCTGGGGAAAAGACTTGGCCCACAGCCTCATGGTGAATCAGCTTGGACCTCTGTGTCCTCTCTCTCAGGACCCTTGGATGACCTCCCAGGACACTCAATTCTGATGACTGCTGTGAGAGAATTATTACTATTCGTGTTTACATAGTGCCTGCACATTCAGTTGAAATGTTTTGAAATATTTTAATCCACAACCGTGGAGGACGACGTCTGTAGAATTGCGTAGATTTGATTCTCCAAACCACACAGGGTGGGTAACAGACAGGCCGGCGAGATGTCAACGTAGAGGCCACGGTCCAGAGAGAGACTGAAGCTTGGTCATCCTCGCAATAAGTGGCCGCATTGTTTCCTGTCACAGATTCCTTCTAGAAAGCCCCCAACCTCTGTGGTTCGGTATTTCCCTGGTTTTTATTTCTATCTCGCTAGATAACCTCGATACCAATTTCTTTTGGGAAAAAAAGTCAAAAGTCCCCATAGTGTTGTGCCCATCTTTGAAGGGCGATTTGAGCCTGGGTGGTTGTCTGGACTCTTGTCTGGGGAGGAAGCCAGCTGGGCTTAGCAAGACCCTTAAGGCATCTGGACCATCTGACCCTAAAGAACTAGACTGAAGGATATGGAGAGGTTTTTCCTGCCTCCTCAGGGGACAGTCTTCTAGGACAATGACCCACTGCCTAGAACTTATTGTGCTCATGATGCTGGGCAGTTAGTAGCAGGAGTCTTAAAGCAGTAAGGCTTTAAGTTAGATCTAAGGAGGGACTTTCAGCTCTCGGTGCTGATGGAGTAAGAACTGAGCTTTCTTCTCATAATCTTTACTTACTTTTTTTTTTTTTTTTACTTCTTTTGAGAGCGTGTAGCATGGGGGAAGGATGAGATCATTTTGGTGTACATTTTAAGTAAAGGCTTAAAGATACTGAATGTTTTAATATCCTTGTAACAGTTTTTACCAGCTCTTCTTCTGCTTTCCAGGATTGTACTGATGTATAATTTTTATGTAAAGGTTCCCTGTACCCCCGACACACACCTGGAGCCTGACGGGCCGGGGCGTCAGTGCTGGGAGAATCTGGGTGACTTGTGTTGGGGTTCTGTGGTCTGTGAGTCTGCACTAAGCCTCCTGTCCCTGGCAGGACCCCCTTGCTGCC
>NW_011896235.1:1374-3434 GCF_000151845.1 Pteropus vampyrus | reverse complement strand
TGTGAAAGTACACAAATCAAACCCGGACCAATGGGTTATAATTTTAAAGATATTTGTATCCTACTAATAAAACCTGTGCTCCTTGGTCCGTAGGAACATCTTGGGTATTTGAAGAAGCCCTTAGAATTACCCTTTTTGGTTGCAACTAAAGTCAGATCAATTAATCACTCAAAGCTATTGAAAATGGTCCAGATATTCCTCACTAACTTAAAATACAATGGACTCAAAATCCCACTCATTTCAAGCTATTTTTTCACATCTCTTGAATTTTGAGTGTGAATGTTTGGTTTAAAAACATCTTCATCAAGCCAGGTTTAAAGAACTATGTCCAAACAGCCTTTGGTTCAGCATGATTTTAAGTTTGTTTTTTAATTTAATCTTTAGAAAGTTTTCATAGATATTTTTAAGTAATGAAAAAAAAATAAAGAGTCAACACAAAAAATTTTGCTCCCCAAGCTGAAACATGTACTTGTCAATCCAGGAGAGTTGAACGAAAAAATTATTCTTGGAGACAATATTTGGGAAAGAAAAAATACTATATTAAAGCAAATTGAGTAAGAAAAGTAAGGATTAAGTGAAATAGAGTCCAGGGTCATATAAAGCCCCACTTCACCTTGGGATAGTCTCACTCCCTCATCCTTAATGGAGTTATGCCTAGGATGTGACAAAGATTGCTTATGACAGGTGATTCTTGAAGTCACCTATATGCAACCTGTACCAGAAACCCAAAGAAGACTCCTCCTCACTCTTCTCTCTCTCTCTCTCTCTCTCTCTCTCTCATACAGTTTTACATGCATTTTCATGCTTACGATAAATAAAATTCAATAAAAATAATAATAAAAGATAATCTTTTAGTATTTATTAAAGACATCTATTACTTAATGGCACTCAAGCTCCCACATAAGATTATGTTATTTCCTTTGCTTGCTTCGGTGCACATTTTTCACACTTTTTGCACCAGAGAACTATGACTCTAGCATGCTGACTTCTCATAGGAAATACAACGGGAAACTTTAGCCATCACTTTTAACTTAGAGCCACTCATTCATTTCTAGAATAACATTAAGCAGGATAATAAGGAAGAGGAAGAAAAAAGAAGCAAGAGAAAGAAAAAGATAAATGAGTTATCACTGACATCTGGTGGCAAAGATGCAAAAACACAGGAGATACACTCATTGCAAAATAGAAATTGTTTGGGAAATACGTTGTTTTACAAAATGTCAAAAAAAAAAAAAGTTTAATTCCCAAATGATTATGTTACTTATTTGACCCATACCAGTTGCAATTTAAGCTCACATTTTTTTCCTCATTCTCCAGGAACACAGAGATGTTCTGAGTTTTTAGGCCTAAGGATCACAGAAAAGGCCTAAGGATCACTGCACCCATTTCACCTCCCTATGGTACTTTGCCCCCAAAACTCTAAATCCAGAACTAAAAGTTTGACAATATGTTATTAAAGGAGTGTATCTTTCAAATGGAGACACCTCATCACTTGTTTGTCTCTATTAGGTTTTCATGGTATGTTTCCTAGGAAGTTGTCAATGTGATAAAAAAAAAAAAAAATCAGGTAAAATTCAGGATGCTGTCGCAGTAACAGTATAGACTTGTAAAGCGAATGGTTATGACTGTAGGGAGATTCAACGGTCACTCCTACCATATCTAAATGTCCTTTTATACCAAACCTCCTTACTACACACCAAGCAACATCATCTCCCTTACACGGCATGCTAAACTCTGCACAGGGAATCAAACTTTCTTTAATTGTACACATGCAAAAGAAATAATTTAAAATATTATTTTTAAAGAACTATCCCTCATCCCAGGAAATGACTAAGATTTTCCCATATTACTGTTTAAAAGGTAATAATTTTATAAAAGTTGTATATAGTGTGTGTGCATGTGTATTCAAAGGTGATATTTTCTAAAACAACTGCCCCGCTGCCATGCGCATTATGCCCTAAGAATCCCATGCCTGCCATATCCCTGACAAGGGTTATACACCTTAGGGACTACTCGTTGAGATTAGAAAAAAAATACAAAATCCTTTAACCTTTAATCCA